>NW_004444201.1:1629454-1638107 GCF_000243295.1 Trichechus manatus latirostris
TTCTTGGGGGCTATTGTAAATGGTATTGATTTGGTGATTTCCTCTTCAAGGTTCTCTTTGTTGGTGTAAAGGAATCCAACTGATTTTTGTATGTTTATCTTGTATCCTGAAACTTTGCTGAACTCTTCTATTAGTTCCAGTAGATTTCTTGTGGATTCCTTGGGGTTTTCCATGTATAAGATCATATCATCTGCGAATAGAGATACTTTCACTTCTTCCCTACCTATTTGGATGCCCTTTATTTCTTTTTCTAGCCTAACTGCTCTGGCTAGGACCTCCAGCACAATGTTGAAATCTCCTACTTCTATTGTGGAGCTATCTCTCTCTTCAGAGCTGTTAGAGTTTGTTTTATGTATTTTGTAGCCCTGTTGTTGGGTACGTAAATATTTATTATAGTTATGTCCTCCTGGTGCATTGACACTTTGATCATTATATAGTGCCCTTCCTTATCCTTTGTGGTGGATTTTACTTTAAAGTCGATTTTGTCAGAGATTAATATTGCCACTCCTGCTCTTTTTTGTGTTGTTTGCTTGATATATTTTTTTTCCAACCTTTGAGTTTTAGCCTGTTTGTGTCTTTAAGTCTAAGGTGCGTCTCTTGTAGGCAGCATATGGATGGATTGTGTTTTTTATCCAATCTGCCACTCTCTGTCTCTTTATTGGTGCATTAAGTCCTTTTACATTCAGTGTAATTATTGATAGGTATGAGTTTAGTACTGTCATCCTGATATCTCTTTTTAGGTGTTGTTCACAGTTTTTTGTTCTCCTCAATTTTCTGTGCTGAGTCATTTTTCTTTATGAATTTTTGTTTCATCTTTTTCTTTGTTGTAGAGTTTGTGTTTGCTGGGTCTTTATATTTTTCTACTTTTTTATTTTTATTTGTAGGATTGTTAGATTCCTTTGTGGTTACCTTAGTATTTACCCCTAATTTTCTAAGTTTATACCAGTCTTTGATTACTTTATATCACCTTAACTTCCCCTCCATATAGAAAATCAATGTCTCTATTTTTTAAGTCCCTCTTTTTTTGTTTTAATATTATCCTTTTTTTTTTACATATTGATATCTGTTCCCCTATTTTCAATGTTTTAGCTTTGATGTAATTTCGATTTCTGTATCTGAGTCAATATCTGGTTGCTCTGTTCTGTGTTCTAGTCTCGCGTTGTTAGCTGGTGTTATTGATTATCTAACTGTAGGACTCCCTTTAGTATTTCTTGTAATTTTGCTTTGGTTTTTGCAAATTCCCTGAACTTCATTTTATCTCAAAATGCCCTAATTTCGCCATCATATTTGAGAGACAGTTTTGCTGGATATATAACTCTCGGCTGACAGTTATTTTCCTTCAAGGCTTAAATATGTCATCCCATTGCCTTCTAGCCTGCATGGTTTCTGCTGAGCAGTCTGAGCTTATTCTAGTTGACTCTCCTTTGTAGATGACTTTTCTTTTATCCCTAGCAGCTCTTAAATTTCTCTCTTTATCTTTGGTTTTCGTAAGTTTGATTATAATATGTCTTGGTGACTTTCTTTTGGGATCTACCTTATGTGGGGTTCGATGAGCATCTTGGATAGATATCTTCTCATGATATCAGGGAAGTTTTCTGTCATCAAATCTTCAACAATTTTCTCTGTATTTTCTGTTATCCCCCTCTCTGTTCTGGTATTCCAATCACTCGTAGGATATTTCTCTTGATAGAGTCCCACATGACTCTTAGAATTTCTTCATTCTTTTTAATTCTTTTATCTGATTTTTCCTCAAATAAGTTGGCATCAAGAGCTTTATCTTCAATGTCACTGATTCTAACTTCTACTGCCTCAGTTCTGCTCCTATGACTTTCTATTGAGTTGTCTAATTCTGAAATTTTATTGTTAATCTTCTGGATTTCTGATTGCTGTCTCTCTATGGATTCTTGCAGCCTATTAAATCTGGCATTATGTTCTTGAATAACTTTTTTAAGTTCGGCTACTACTGTGTCTGTATGTTCCCTGGCTGTTTCTGCATTCTGTCGAATTTCCTTTCCTATTTCTAGAAGAGTTCTGTATATTAATCTTTTTTATTCTGCCTCTGGTAATTCCAAGAAGTTCTCTTCCTCCAGAGATTTTATTGATTCTTTATTTTGGGAGTTTGCTGAACCCGTCATGGACTGCCTCTTTATGTGACTTGATATTGACTGTTGTCTCCGAGCCATCAATAATTTATTGTAATTTTATTTTGTGTTTGCTTAGTAAGACCTAGCTTCTTGTTTTGTTTTGATATACCCAAATAGGCTGCTAGTGTGCACTAGTTTGATTTTTGATACCTTTTGATCTCTAATGTCCTGTCACCAGGTAGTTAGTTCTGTAACTAAGTATGTGCACACTGGAGTCCATTAAATTTTCCTATATGGGATCAGCTCGGATGTGCAGGCAGTCGGTCACCAAGTGTGTGATGCAGGCTCTCACCCTCAGTCCTAGAGAGGCATGGGTGATTGGTGCAAGCACTGGACTCTGGCTGTGGTAGGGGATCACGCACTGAGCCAGGCAGGGGGCTGATGGCTGCCCCTGGGAGTTCATTCCAGGTAAACTTTTAAAATACTTTTATTATTATGATGGGCCAGTGGACAACATTAATAAGGAGGTTGCCATCAAGGGGGCTACTGTTGCTGAATTTGCTCTATTTTACTCTGAATTAAGTTGCTGCTATGATAGTTCCCCATCATCCATGGTCCTATGAGACAAACCATTTTCCTACCACTCTGTGACAATAGACATAAACCCAGCACCTGGGAGGGCCTGTTTCCCAGCCTGGAGCCACATTGGACTCTTTCAGCTGAAGGACTGCTATCTCTGCCAGGGGTCCGGTGAAGGGGTGGCCCTGAGGCTTGGAAGTCTGTGATCAGGCATGAGGGGGAATCGTCTGTGACCCCAAGTAGCGTTGAGAGACCAAGGGCAGGATCTGGAAGCAGAACCCAGCATCTGCAGCAGAAGGGGCTCCTCCCACCAGCACCCAAGTTCCCAGGGCCCTGTGTCTCCTCATCCCAGACTGCTTGGGTGGGCTCCTTACCTGATCTGTCTCCACGATCTCCTTTTTGGCCCTTGGCTCCTGGAGCCCCAGGGAGCCCTGTATTTCCTGGAGGCCCAAATTTCCCGGGAGGGCCCTGCAAGCCTCTGAGCCCTTGACCTGTTGAAAGGCAAAGGAAACATGACCCAAACACTCATTCTCTTCCTCCAAGAACTCAATATTCAATTTACATTTACCCCAGGAATTGGCAGCCTTGGGCCCATTTTCTGGGTCATTGCTTCCAGTGAGCTTTGGTGGCCCAGGGGAAGGCTGTCATGAGGCCAGCTCCCTGAGCAGGCAGGACAGCCCCTCTCTTTGTACAACCCACACCATCAGTTCCTGTGTGCTAATGTGGGTCCTGGAGAGCCAGAGAAGCATCACTGCTGTGGAGGAAACCATCATCAGCACCTCCATACTTGAGCCCTGGTAGGGGACATAAAGATTTAGGGGGACAGAGCAGCCCACCCTGTACCTTGTTCTCCTTTTTCTCCCTTGGGCCCATCTCGCCCGTCTCTGCCCGGGGTGCCATTGGTGACAGGGATGCCACAGGCCACCACTGAGCAGGTCTTCTTGGCATCCTCACAGGCTTTAGTTTCTGAGCAGTATGCTGTCACCACGCACAGAAGAAGGAAAGGGAGCCAAGGAGACAGGAACATGGTCCTTACCTCAGATAGAGAAAGTCAAGGAAAATAATGCCCTCTCGTCTTGTTCAGACAAGGGATAGCACAACCCTTGGCTCTGAGTTATTCTCAGGCTACTCGGGAGACAGACAAGTAAACATTAGAATTATATCAGTACTAAAACCCAGGTAGAGACAAGAGCAGTGGGGGCCCATTCTCACTCTGGCTCCAGGGTACCTGTTAGGACAGGTCTTATGGGTTAAGCACTCTCTACCCACGAAAGCCCACAGGGTCTGGAAATTACAACCGAGCCTGTCTCTGGTGGCCTAGCACAGAAGGCAAACAAACCCCATTGCCTGTGTGAGCTCTGGCCCCTCCCTTTCTTGACTCTCTTTCTTGTTGGCTAAGGGAGCCTCTTTCTCCTTCTTCTTCCTTTCCTGATGGGCTCTAGAGCTAGGCTCAAACTGTAGCAGGTCAGCAGAGGTCCCACAAGGCTCCCTTCCTTGGCTGGACCTGGTTTACAGCACTGACTTCCTCATTTCAAACAACAGTTGCTGTTTTCCATGTAGGATCCAATCCACCCAAAAACCTGGCTGTTTCCTCAACAGACTGTCAACCACCTTTTATCAGCTCCTTATTTTGTGGCAGGCACTTGCTGGGGACCCAGAACCCAAGCTTCCCTGAGGCAGTGTTCTGATCCTCAAAATGGACCCTTCCCTCAGTCACTGAACCTGGCCAGGTGAGACATGAGTTTTCCTCCTTCCCTGGGTTTGAGGTTTTCCACCAAGAGAGGCCATTTCTGCCATGTAGAATGGCTCCTAAAATTTCTGTTCTCCCTGGCCTAGCAGAGAGCCAGCTCACTCTCCTTCCCCTGGAAGGATTCTCTGTGTTCTGCACAGCTACCTCCAAGCTCTGTGCCCCCGTCCATCTGTCCATCCCCAACCAGCCTTTGTTTGACTGCCTTCTCCTCCAGGGAACCTTGGCAGCCCAGCCCCATGGGCCTTTCCCTCTACTCCGTTCTGGCCTTTTATTCCAAGTTGCCTTGGCTGCATAACTACTGCATCTGCTTTCACCTCCCCTGGTCTGCCAGCTCCCTTAGCCCTTCCCCACCACGAGGGCTCAGGGAAAGTTGGCCAGTTGGAAGTGAAGTTTCTGGAATACATCTTTCCCCAGTCTTGCTCTTCCTACCTTCCTGTGCTCTTTCTTTTCCCTCTCTTGATGGTGTTGGAGGCCAAGGCCAGGGCCTGAACATGTTGCTGGCACATACACCACTTCTGTGTTTCCTTTGGCTAAAAAGATAGCACTTCTGTTTGTGATGGTCAAGTGGATCAAGAAAGGACACCAATGCCTCAAGTCAGAGACCAGCAGAAGTCCTGGCATGACTGACACCCCACCAAAGCCCCCACTTGGACCTCACCAGTTCAGATAGCCAGACTCCTAGCCCAGGCCAGAGCTCTGTCCTCCAGAAATGACTTCCTGGGGCTCCCGCAGGGCACGGAGGCAATGGCAGGGAAATGACCTTCCAGCCCAGGCAACAGGAAGATGCAACAGTGATGTCAGACCTTATGACCAGCAACAGTGCTGGCCTGGCCTTTAACCCCAGATTAATAAACAACTGTTGTTAGAACTTCTGCAGTCCGGGCAGTTCTCCAGGGCTGCTGGTGGGTCCTCCAGCACAGTGCTGTTGCTGTCCACTTCAATGTCCTGAGCTCCTCCTCTACCCTTCCTCCCGGTTCTCCCCCTACGGCTCCACAGAATCCCAAGGAAAAACATGAGTTAAAGGCCTAAACTCTGAGTCGCCTCATTCCTCCTCTTCTTCTCCGTTTCTTTACAGGATGAAAATGCCTTATTCAATACCTCCCATGGGCAAGTCGCAGGCCTGAGCACAAAGGGAGGCATGTTCGTGGACAGCTTAACCTCAAATCTGGGTTTGGGCTTGTGTACACCACTGCTGCCTCTGCCTGGAACACGCTTCCTTCTATCTTTGCGGAGCTGTCTGTTATCATCCAGATTTCAGCTGAAATATCATCTCCAGAGAACCGGCTTTTCTAACCATTCAATTTCAAGTCACCACTCCATTTAGTCACTAAATGGTGATTATCCTGTTTTCATTCACTGCCTATTATTTATGCCTATGTGAAATTTTCCTATTTATTGGGTTGCTTACTTACTGACCATCCCACCCCACTGGAATGTGAACTTTATCAGAACAGGGATCTTGTTCTCTGGCTGTTGTATGCCCAATAGGAGAGTGCCCAGAGGCAGAGCTGTCTCTGTAAATACTTATGGAGCAAATTAATCCTCCAGCACCATGTCCTCAAAGCACTCCCTTGACTTCTCGAAGGCTCAAGCTCATGCCTGTGCCCACTTACCCAGTGTTTTGACTTTTCTAGGGCAGAAGCTGTGTTTGATTCACCTCCTTTTCCCTAGGGTGCAACCCAAGGCTGGACACACTCAGAGAGGGTGAGAAGAGAAGCAGGATTATGAATCAGGTCAATGGCAGACCTGCTCATGGCTCCTCCAGGCCTGGTCTCCAAGAAGTCCAGTTCTTATCACCAGAGCCTGATCAAGTGGTCTTTTTCAAGAACTTGCTGTGACCTTTGATTTCTGCCCTCCCCAAACACATACTTATGCTTTGCCGCACTTAGTCTCACCAAACAACTCGAGAGGTTTGCTTTTTCCCTGGTGTGGGGTGGAGACTGGCCACTTCCTTTTGACTCCGCCTTGTGATTGGTGTTTTAGCTTCTCCAAGGGTCATTGGCCCTGTGTACTCAAGTCTCCATGACCCGCTGAGCAGCCCTCCCAGATTCCTGTTACAAGGAAACTGCCAGGCACTAAGAGGGGCTCCATTGTAAAGAAAATCCCTCTGGGGACTGTTTCCTGATGCCATGGACTCAACTTTATAGAGCCCAAAGGCTCAGAGGACAAAGGACTTTCAACCCATTCAACACATGGGCAAGTCTCTCACAAAAGTGGGAATTTGGAACTGAAAGAATTTCATAAAACCAGGAGTCTATGATTTAGCGATAGAATTCTCTCCTTCCATGCTGAAGACCTGGGTTTGAGTCCCAGCCTCATGTGCAGCCACAACACATCTGTCAGTGGAGGTTTGTGTGTTACTATGATGATGAAGCAGACCCTCTAGACTATCTACCTCTATCTGCTTCTGAAAATCAGCCACCGAAAACCCTATGGATCACAACGGTCCAATGCCCAACTGATTATGGGGATGACCAGGACTGGACAGCATTTCCTTTTGTTGTGCTTGAAGTTGTCATGAGTTAGGGCCAACCTGAATGGAGCTAACAACAACAATGTATCCTACAGACTTAGAGAAAGAGTGGATTGGGGAGGGGAGGAGGGCACCTGTGAGCAAAGGGACAATAAGAAAACCTTGGCTCTAGTCAGGGAAATGATCTCTTGAGAATGTCTAACCAAAAATCCTCTCATATATCTAAGATCTCGTATGTGATCTAGGAGAAGCCAAGATGAAAAATTGTGTTTCAAATGTCCCAGCTCATCTCAACTTAGGGCACTGTGGGGACGTAAAGCACCTTACCCTTCACCCAAGCCCCTCAGGATTTTCTCAGCTGGAGATCAGGCAAATTTGAGCTCACCTTGTAAAATTAACAAACACGGTTAAGAGATCAGCAGACTGAGAGTTGACTGAAAGAACAAGCCTCAGAAATAATCTTCCAAGGGCTCTACACAACAGGTAAATTGGTACAGAACAAACAAAAAGAGAGTATAATTAAGGAATAAATAAAAAGTAAATGATAGAATTAATGAACTGGAATAAGGAAACAACTATAGAACTAATAATAAAATTAAAAACTGATTCTTTGCAAACAGCACAAATTTGGCGAAACTGACTGCAGTAGTTTGGATTATTGTTCCCAATTTTTTACTTCCTCCTTGTTATAGAATTATATAATCAAACACTTTGCCATAAGACTTTGCAGAGCCTCCCATTGGAGTAAGCACTTCTACCTCTCTGATATTTGGCTTGGTCATGTGACTATGGGCAGACATGAAGGGAAATAAAAATATTGTTGTAGTAAGCACTGAGGTAGAGAATTATTGTGGCATTGCCTGACTGATACAATTATCAATGACTAATAGAAAAGATTTAAGAAATAAACAATATTAGGAAGCAAAAAGGAATATTATGTTAATATTAAAAAGACACAAACCCATTGCTGTCGAGTCCATTCCAACTCATAGTGACCCTTAGGACAGAGTAGAACTGCCCCAAAGAATTTCCAAGGAGCACCTGGTGAATTCAAACTGCCGACCTTTTGGTTAGCAGCTGAACTCTTACCACTACCCCACCAGGGATACAGAGGGTATTAATATTATAAAATATGCTATATACAATTGATTTTATAGCAATACATTTGAAAACTAGATATAATAGGTAGTATTAGGAGGCCATTTATAATCTCCTAAGTTGGTCCAAGAAGAACTGATATATTAGTTAATATATCAGTAATTATGAAAGATAGACATGGAAGTCAAAAAGTAACCATCCCCTCATAAAGGAAAAAAAAAATGGCATTAAGGTGAGTTTTACCAAATTTTCAAAGAAGAGATAATTCCTCTCTTAAACAAATTGTTTGTTAAAAAAAAAAAAAAAAAGGATTTAGCTAAAGGATTAGGTAAAAATGTAAAACAGAATCAGGTAAGGACAGAATAAAAAATAAGAACTCTTAGATTGAAAAGGTAAAAAAAAAAGCCTCCCAACAAAAAAAAAAGCCCTGGCTCAGATGGCTTTACTGGAGAATTCTACCATTCAGAGACGAGCTTACACCAGTACTACTCAAACCATTTCAGAACATAGAAAAGGAAGCAACACTTCCAAATTCATTCAATGAGGCCACCATAACCCTGATACCAAAATCAGGCAACAACACCACAAAAAAAGAAAATTACAGACCAATATCTCTCATGAATATAGATGCAAAAATTCTCAACAAAATTCTAGCCAATAGAATTCAGC
>NW_004444201.1:1638207-1639903 GCF_000243295.1 Trichechus manatus latirostris
CAACACCACAAAAAAAGAAAATTACAGACCAATATCTCTCATGAATATAGATGCAAAAATTCTCAACAAAATTCTAGCCAATAGAATTCAGCATCATATAAAAAAAATACACCAAGACCAAGTAGGATTCATACCAGGTGTGCAAGGATGTTTCAACATTAGAAAATCAATCAGCATAATCCACCACATAAATAAAAGGAAAGAAAAGAATCACATGATCATCTCAATTGACTTAGAAAAGGTATTTGACAAAGTCCAACACCCATTCCTGATAAAAACTCTCAATAAAATAGATATAGAGGCGAAATTTCCCAACATAATAAAGGACATCTATGCAAAACTAATGGCCAATATCATTCCTAATAGAGAGAGGCTGAAAATATTCCCGTTGAGAACAGGAACAAGACAAGGATGCCCTTTATCACCACTCCTATTTAACATTGTGCTGGTAAGTCCTAGCTAGAGCAATAAGGCAAGAAAAAGAAATAAAAGGCATCCAAATTGGTAAGAAGAAGTTAAACTTTCCATGTTTGCAGATGATATGCTACTATACATAGAAAACCCAAAAGACTCTTCTAGAAAACTACTGGAACTAATAGAAAGATTCAGCAGAGTAGCAGAATACAAGATAAACATACAAAACTCAGTTGGATTCCTATACACCAATAAAGAGAACAAATGAAAAGGGAATCAGGAAAACAATACCATTTATAATAGCCCCTAAAAAAATAAAATACTTAGGAATAAATCTAACCAGGGATGTAAAAGACCTTCACAAAGAGAACTGCAAAACACTACTGTAAGAAATCAAAAGAGAGCCACATAAATGGAAAAACACACCATGCTCATCGATAAGTAGACTCAACATTGCGAAAATGACTGTTCTACCCAAAGCAATTCACAAATACAATGCAATCCTGATACAAATACCAACAACATTCTTTAAAGAGATGGAAAAACTAATCATTAACTTTATATGGAAAGGGAAGAAGCCCCAGAAAAGTAAAGCACTGAGGAAGAAGAATAAAGGAGAACTCACACTACCTGACCTCAGAACCTACTATACAGCTACGGTAGTCAAAACAGCCTGGTACTGGTATGACAGACACATTGACCAATGGAACAGAACTGAGAACCCAGATGTAAACCCATCCACCTATGGTCACCTGAACTTCTACAAGGGCCATCAAATGGGGAACAGTCTTTTTAACAAATGGCACTGGCACAGCTAGATGTCCATCTGCAAAAAAATGAAACAGGACCCATACCTCACACCATATACAAAAATTAATTCAAAATGGATCAAAGCCAAAAACTATAAAGTTCATAGAAGAAAAAGTAGGATCAACACGAGAGGCCCTAAAACACGGTATTAACAGGATACAAACCATAACCAACAACACACAAACTCCAGAAGATAAGCTAGATAACTGGGATCTTTTAAAAATTAAACATTTTATGCTCTTCAAAAGACTTCACCAAGAAGTTACCTCCAAGGTTCACTGTTCAGCCTGAGAGTGGACAGCCCCGTAAAACCCAATGAGACTAATGAGGTACAGGAGTCCAGTGACAAGGGCCAGAAGACAGAAGGGGACAAGGAAGCTGGTGATAGGGAACACAAGATTGAGTAAGGATATTGTTGATGTGTTGTGAGATTGTTAACCATTGTCATAGGGCAACATTTGTAGTAACTGTT
>NW_004444201.1:1640003-1680558 GCF_000243295.1 Trichechus manatus latirostris
AGAAAATCCAACACCTCTACAACGACAAGACAAATAATCGAATTTAAAAAAGGGGAAAGGAAATGAACAGACACTTCACCAAAGAAGACATTCAAGACGTCAACAGACACATGAGGAAATGCTTGCGATCGCTAGCCATTAGAGAAATGCAAATTAAAACCACAATGAGATACCGGGCATTACTGGCATGAATCAAAACAACAGGAAATAACAAATATTGGAGAGGCTGTGGGGAGATTGGAACTCTTATGCACTGCTGGTGGGAATGCAAAATGAGACAACCATTTTGGAAAACGATATGGCGCTTCCTTAGAAAGCTAGAAATAGAAATACCATTTGATCCAGCAATTCCACTTCTAGGAATATATCCCAGAGAAATAAGAGTCATCACACAAGTAGACATATGCACACCCATGCTCATTGCAGCATTGTTCACCATAGCAAAACGATGGACACAACCTAGATGCCCATCAACAGATGAATGGATAAACAAACTACGGTACATACACACAATGGCGTATTATGCAAGGATAAAGAACAGTGATGAATCTTTGAAGCATCTTATAACATGGATGAATCTGGAGGGCATTATGATGAGTGAAATAAGTCAATCACAAAAGGACAAATATTGTATGAGACCGCTACTATAAAAACTCATGAAAAGGTTTACACACAAAAGGAAAAATCTTTGACAGTTACCAGAGAGGGGAGGGGTGGGAGGAAACACTAAATAGACAATAGATAAGTGGAACTTTGGTGAAGGATAAGACAGTACACAGTACTGGGGAAGACAGCACAACTTGTACAAGGAAAGGTCATGGAAGCTCCACAGACACAGCCAAACTCCCTGACGGACCGAATTGCTGGGCGGAGGGCTGTGGGGACCATGGTCTCGGGGAACATCTAGCTCAACTGGCATAAAATAGTTTATAAAGAAAATGCTCTACATTCTACCTTGGTGAGTAGCATCTGAGGTCTTAAAAGCCTATGAGCAGCCATTTAAAACACTAAGCAGCCATCTAAGACTCCACTGGTCTCATACCTTCAGGAGCAAGGGAGAATGAAGAAAACAAGATACAAGGGAAGGATTAGTCCACAGGACTAAAGGACCACAACTACCACGGCCTCCACCAGACTGAGTCCAGTACAACCAGATGGCACCTGGCTACCACCACTGACTTCTCTGACAGGGATCACAACAGAGGGTCCCAGACAGAGCTGGAGAAAAATGTAGAACAAAATTCTAACTCACAAAAAAAGACCAGACTTACTGGCCTGACAAAGACCAGAGAAACCTCTAGAGTGGCCCCCAGACACCTTTTTATCTCAGTAATGAAATCACTCCCAAGTTTTACTCTTCAGCCAAAGATTAAACAAAGATTAGGCCCATAAAACAAAATAAGACTAATGGAGCACAACAGCCCAGGGACAAGCACTAGAAGGCAGGAACGGGCAGGAAAACTGGTAATAAGGAACCCAAGGTTGGGAAGAGACAGTGTTGACATGTTGTGGGGTTGTTAACCAATGTCACAAAACAATATGTGTACTGTTTAATGAGAAAAAAAAGAACTCTTAAAAAAACTAATTTATAAGCACAAATGCAAAAATACAATTTAAAAATAGCTACTAAAGTCCAGCAGTGTATTAGTGG
This sequence comes from Trichechus manatus latirostris, assembly GCF_000243295.1. NCBI lineage: Eukaryota > Metazoa > Chordata > Mammalia > Sirenia > Trichechidae > Trichechus > Trichechus manatus. Next base: position 1,641,655 of record NW_004444201.1, read on the forward strand.
TTAATAGTACAGTCTCTGGAATATGATACCCTGCATTCACAGCCCAGTTCTACCATGAACTAGCTGAGTGATCTTGGACAAATCACTTTAACCTCTATATGCCTCAGCATTCTTATTTGTAAATTGTGGATAGTAATATTGTTATTTGCCACCAAATTGACTCTGACTCATGGTGACCTTCGGTATAATAGAATGCAATGTAGCCCAGTCAGGTGTCATCTTCATGGTCATTGGTATGTTTGAGTCCATCGCTGTCGCTATTGTGTCAATCTCTCACTGAGGGTTTCCCTCATTTTTATTGATCCTCTACCAAACATTAACAGCATCTGCAGAATAAGTTTAATGAGAATTAAATGAGTTAATACAAGTATAGTGTCTTGTATAGAGTATATGTGAGGAGAACGTCAGTCTTTAGACCAAGTAGAGTATTTCCCAGGAATGCAACGATAGTTCAACATTAGAAAATTTATAGCAAGTTTGATTACAAGATTCTGTGAGAATGTGTGCAATTTTGAAGTGTGAAGTTCATCCTGCTCTCAAAACTAATGCATTGTCTCAAAAATCTTCATACTTTTACTTCCTGCACCCTCATAATGCACACTTTCTAGGGTTGATTTAAAACATAGTTGTAATATATCATTTTTGTTGTCCAGTTTTGCCATTAAGATCTCAGTTTCATCCCTGATACACCCTCACTCTGGCCATAGAGTGCTGGGTAGGCTTGAGGCTGCTTCTACTTGAAGTGAAGGGTGAACAGTGGCCTGCTCTCCTATTTCTTTGCATCTGTGCTGGCTAGAGAGAATGGGGGTAGAGAGAAGGTTGGCACCAAGGGTGGGAAATACTTGTTCACATGAAGAAAGACATGTCAGAGGGGACACTGCTGCTTCTTGACCCACAAACTGACTCGGCATAGTGTCCCTTTGTGTGACTACTTACAAATGACAGCTCCTCTCAGGAGTTGGTACTTTAGGAAGGAATTCTGTGGGTGCCCCCAACCATGTTTCCTGTCCCTAACATTCTATCAATGAACATTTCAGTCCACAGTCTTTCATTGCTAGAGTCCCTATGTTCCAGGGAACTGCCTGCTCAAGAGTAGGGTTTAAGCCCCCTGTATCTTCGGTGACATTGGAATTCACACAGCCCCTGGAAGACTCAGTCTAGGTGGTAGAAATCCACACTGTCTCAGATACTCCTCCCTGCAGTTTTACTCTCTCACTTCCTGCTTCCTCCATGTCTCAGCAGGATCAGACCCCCTGCTGGTTTCAGCAATTTTAGGACAGGAGATGACCCCCAATCCCTACCTTAGGTGACTGGGTTAGGGAAGGGGAGGTAATGTGGGCATCCCTATTTGTGAAGATCAGGAGGGGGATAGGACAGCCCCCTCCCCACCCCACAGGAAGAGGAGAGGAAAGAATAATTTCCACTTTGAGAGCTCTGATGTTACCCAAAGGAGGGCAATATCCTTTCCCTTCTCTAGTCTTCCTTGTACTAACTAGGGGAAAGAGGACTGCTAAACCACTTATGCTGAACAGCCTCTCTTTGCAGGTCTAGTGGTGTGGTTCCTGGGACATTTCTCCAAACTTAGAAGGCAACGAACTTACAGCCTCTTATCCTCAGCTTCGGGCAGAAGGCCACTGCCCAGGAGTGGGAAATGGTTCAACCCACACTTGACACTGTCTTGATGTTACAGATTAAAGGAGATGCCAAAAATATCATCTGATAAAGCTAAACACACATTCATAATTAAAACAAGTGTTAGTAAACTAGAAAATAGGGGGAACTTCTTTACCTTCAAAAACCTAAAATAAGTAACATTTTTAATGATGAAATATTGGAAATGTTTCCAGTACATTCAGGGTCCTACAAAAGGATAAGAATGAGATAGAAGAAATATAGATATTATAAAGGAACAGGCAAAACTTCCATCATTTGCAAATGCATTCATATATTTATAAGATATAAGAGAATTAATTATGTTAGAAGTATTAGGAGATTAAACAAGAATTCAACAAGAAATGAATCAATAGTTTTCTTACAAACCAGCAATAATAAAATTTAATAAACCAATTGCCATCGAGTCAATTCCAACTCATAGCAACCCTATAGGACAGAGTAGAACTGCCCCATAGGGTTTCCAAAGCTGTAAATCTTTTTTTACAAATGTAGACTGCCACATCTTTCTCCTGAGGAGTGGCTGGTGGGTTCAGATTGCCATTTCAAGTCAATGGGGATGTTATAGCACAACAGAAATGACATAACAGAAATGCTGCTATAACAGAAATCACACATGGATGGCTTTAACAAAGAGAAATTTATTCGCTAACAGTCTAGTAAGCCAGAAGTCCAAATTGAGGGCACCAGCTCCAGGGAAAGGTTTTCTCTCTCTGTCAGCTCTGGAGGAAGGTCCTTGTCATCAATCTTCCCCTGGTCTAGGAGCTTCTCAGTGCAGGGAACCTGGGTCCAAAGGACACGTTCTCCTGGCATTACTTTCTTGGTGGTATGAGGTCCCCGTCTCTCTGCTCGCTTCTGTCTTTTATTTTTTTTAATTTTTTAAATTGTACTTTAGATGAAGGTTTACAGAACAAATAGTTTCTCATTAAACAGTCGGTACACATATTGTTTTATGACATTGGTTAACAACCCCATGACATGTCAACGCTCTCCCTTCTCGACCTTGGAGGAACTTTTTTCTGGTGAAAATATTCATACCCAAAGTTACACTATTTCAAAAGTTCTACATGTACAATTCAGTGACATCAATTACATTCTTCCAGTTGTGCTGCTATTCTCACTATCCTTTTTCAAATTATTCCATCACCATTATCTTCAACTCACTGCCCCCTAGGGTTCCCATCAAAACTTTTGAGTTGCTGTTGTCAATTTGATCTCACATAGATAATTTTCTTTTTTTTTCTTTTTTTTTTTTTTTTTGCTACCTTAGCTGAAGGTTTGCAGAACAAATAGTTTCTCGTTAAACAGTACAAATATTGCCCTATGACAATGGTTAACAACCCCATGACATGTCAACACTGTCCCTTCTCAACCTTGGGTTCCCTATCACCAGCTTTCTTGTCCCCTCCTGGCTTCTAGTCCTTGTCCCTGGACTGCTGTGCCTCATTGGTCCCGTTTTGTTTTATGAAGCTGTCCAATCCCCTGCTGAACGGAGGACTTTGGGAGTGACTTCACCACTGAGCTAAAAGGGTGTCCGGGGGCCAAACTCTCCGGCTTTCTCCAGTCTGTCAGGCCAGTAAATCTGGTCTTTTTTGTGTGTGTTAGAATTTTGTTCTACATCCTTTTCCAGCTCTGTCCAGGACCCTCTATTATGATCCCAGTCGGAGCAGTCAGTGGTGGTAGCTGGGCACCATCTAGCTGTACTGGATTCAGTCCGGTGGAGGCTGTGGTAGCTGTGGTCCATTAGTCCTTTGGACTAATCTTTTCCTTGTGTCTTGTTCTCTTCATTCACCCTTGCTCCTGAAGTGGTGAGACCAGTGGAGTATCTTAGATGGTTGCTCACAGGCTTTTAAGACCCCAGATGCTACTCACCAAGGTAGAATGTAGAACTTTGTCTTTATAAACTGTGTTATGCCAAATGAGCTACATGTTCCCCGAGACCAGTGTCCCCACAGCCCTCTGCCCAGCAATTTTATCCCTCAGGGAGTTTGGAAGTGTCTATGGAGCTTCCATGACCTTTCCTTGTACAAGTTGTGCTGGCTTCCCCAGTACTGTGTACTATCTTACCCTTCACCAAAGTTACCACTTATCTATTTAGTTTCCCCCACCCCTCCCATCCCTCGTAATCAACAAAGATTGTTTCTTTTTGTGTGTAAACTTTTACACAAGTTTTTACAGTAGAGGTCTCATACAATATTTGTCCTTTTGTGATTGACTTACTTCACTCAGCATAATGTCCTCCAGTTTCATCCATGTTATGAGATGCTTCACAGATTCATCATTGTTCTTTATCTTTGCATAATACTGCATTATGTGTGTGTACCATAGTTTGTTTATTCATTCATCTGTTCATGGGTCTCTAGGTTGTTTCCATCTTTTTGCTATTGTGAACAGTGCTGCAATGAATATGGGTGTGCATATGTCTATTGGTGTGATGGCTCTTATTTCTCTAGTATATATTCCTAGGAGTGGGATTGCATTTTGTAGTGTTTTTTTATGTGTGTGTGTGGTGCTGATGTTTTCTTTGTTCCTCTTACTTTCCTGTGCTGAGTTCCCTTTGTTTGTGGATTTTTTTTTCATTTCTTTTGTTTTTGTAGGTTTCATTTTTACCAAGACTTTTTGCTTTTCTTTATTTTCATGAGTAGGTTTGTTAATTTTCTTTGTGGTTACCTTGAAATTTACCCTTATCTTCCTAGATTTCCACCAGTGTATTAATACTTGGTATCGCCTTGCCTTCCTCTCCATTAGAGGGTTCTATACCTACACCATTTATTCCCTTGTTTTTTGTTCTGATGTTGTTGTCATTTACAGATTAACCTCTCTGGTTCCCTGTTGTAATTCTTTTGGTTTTGCATAGTCTTTAAGAGTTCATTTCCTAGGTTGGTATCTGGCTAGTACAATCCTGAGTCCTATATTCAGCCTGTGATCTGATGTTATTTGTTCTCAGATCAAAGGACTCCGTTTAATAAGTCTTGTAATTTTGGTTTGGTTTTTACATAGTCCCTTAATTTCTGTTTATCTGGAAATGACCTAATTTCACCATCACATGTGAACAAGAGTTTTGCAGGATATATTAGTCTTGGCTGGCAATTTTTTTGTTTCAAGGTTTTATATATGTCATCCCATTGCCTTCTTGCCTGCATGGTTTCTGCCACATAATCCAAGCTTAGTCTTATTGTTTCTCCTCTGTATGTGACTTTTTGTTTTTCTCGAGCTGCTCTCAGGATTCTTTGTCTTTGGTTTTAGCAAGTGTGATTATGACATGCCTTGGTAATTTTCTTTTGAGGTCTACCCTATATGGGGTTCATTGAGCTTCTTGTATGGTCAGCTTTTCATCTTTCATGATATTGGGGAAGTTTTCTGTCAGCAGTTCTTTAATGATCCTCTCTGTGTTTTCCGTTTTTTCCTCCTGTTCTGGAACTCCGATCACTTGCAGATTTTTGTGTTTGGTTGTATCCCACAAAATTCTCAGGGTTTCTTCATTTTTCTTTGCTCTTTTTTCTGATTTTTCCTCAGAGTTGTGTCCAAGTGTTTGTCTTCAATTTTGCTGATCATATCTTCCATCATTTCAAACCTGCTCCTCAGCCCTTCTATGACCCTGTCCATTTCTGAAATCTTGTTGTTTATATTTGGATTTCTAATTGTTGTTTTTGCATGATTTCTAGTTGTGAATTTATTTTAGCATTTTGTTCCTGTATTATTTTCTTGAATTCTTCCATTTTTTGTCTGTATTTTCCATGAATTTCTCTGCCTTTTCCATGAATTTGTCTATTTTTCCTCATTTTTGTCTGCTTTTTGCTTCAACACTTGGATAATTCTGAGTATTAGAGATTTGAATTCCTTATCAGTTAGGTCTAGCGCCTTTTCTTCTACTGGAAGATCATCTAGTGTTTTATTTTGGATGCCTACTGAAACCATCCTGTCCTGTGTTTTTAAATGTTTTGATATTGTCTGCTGTCTTCAGGGCATTCAGTGGTTATTTTTTTCGTTTATTGATTGTAGGTTTGTTTGTTTTGTCCTGCTTTTTTGTTTTATTTTGTTATGTCTGAGCAGGCGGGCTGTGCGTACTTTGTTGTTTACTCGTCTGTGGGAACAATACTTTTCACCTCCTTCTCCAACGGGCAGGTTCAGTCACTCATGTATGGTACAGCAGGGCAGGTCCAGCTGAAGGGGAGTTGCTGGGATAGGTTTTTTGTGGCACGTACCAGGGTTGACAGTGCAGACTGGGAATCAGTGCAGGGCAGGTTCCAGTAGGCCATGCCTGTGCTGCTTGGGAGTGTGAAGTTTAGCATATAGTGCAGGTAGGCAGGAAGGAGGGGGTAGATTGTGACGTGTGGAGCTAAGATGAGTATGGGAAAGATGAGAGACAGGAGAGAGGAACAGGAGCCAAAAACATACACACAGACAAGAAAAAGTGCTAAGGGAGCTTGCCATTGGAGTAGAGAGATGAGAGACTGAGAAATGGGGAAAAACAAGAATGAAAAAAAGAAAAAAGGGTAAAAAAAATGAATAAATCGAGGAACTGGAAATGAAGAAAGACAAAAAGGAAATAATAGAGAGAAGAAAACAAAACAAAGAAACAAACAAAAAAAAAAAAAAAACAAGAAAAAAGAAATGCCCCCAGGGACGTCCCTGTGTGTCTGCACAGAGCAAAGGAGTAGCTTCCAAGCCATGCAGTACTGCCTGGCTAAAAGGGGCTCCCAGGCTGAGAAAAGAAAAAGAAAATAAACAAATCAGAGCAAACAAACAATCAAAAAAGCCCCGGGGGTCCCACCAGCGAGGTGGCACAGGCTGGGAAGCAGTTTCACAGTCGAGTGATGTTTTGCAGGCTTTCAGAAAGAAGCAAAGATGGCGCATGGAGCCAGGTATTTGAGATAAAAGAAGGGGAGGTGGTGAGAGGTAAGGAAGAAATCTAAAGAGAAATCTAAAGCAGAAAAAAGCAACACCTGCAGCCAACAAAAGGCACTCAGGGAGCTGGCCAGTGCGGGCAGGTGGAATCCAAGCAACACCAGGGTGAAACTGGTGCTTCCCAGCCGAGAGACTGTGGCTGCAGGAACCAGAGGAGGCTAGGTGAGGGTGAAGAAAAGGGGGGTGGGAAAGCCTATATCACTGGTTACTGGTTGTTCTGTCTCCTCCTGGAAGCTCCATGAAACTGCTTTCTCGTACCCCCTGTTCGCTGATCTCTAATAGGAGTCCAAGATGGCAGATCCAAGCTGCAGTAGCTGATAGGGGACCTCTGCATGTATCTCTCCTAGCTCTCTGTTCTCAGTCAGTTTTGTATTCCATTCGGTGCTTGGCTGAGTTCTTTATCTCTTCATATGATGCTTAGGGTTTCAGGATTGACATGTGACTCTGTTTGACTTAGTTTTTCTGATCTTTGCTGTGGAGGAACAGCGTGGTGCTTCTGACTATAGTGCCATGTTGCCTGGAAGTCTATGTGCTTCTCTCTTTTATGTCTTGAAAGAGACTGACTCAAGATACAGCCTAATATTGTAGACTGAGTCCTGCTTCCTTAACATAACTGCCACAAATCCCATCTCATTAACATCATAGAGGTAAGATTTACAACACATAGGAAAATTACATCAGATGACAAAATGGTGGCGAATCACACAATAATGGAAATCATGGTGTAGCTAAGTTGGCACACATTTTTTAGGGACATAATTCAATTCATAACAGGGGAGAATATGGGCCCTTCACATGGTCTTGTGAGATAATCCAGTCAATTGGCATACTATAATATAAGCTGAGAGCTTAATCACTGTGCCACCAGGGTTCCTTTAAAAAGTAATAGAAAACAGTAAATTAACAACAGCAAGTAAAACCATAAAGTAAGTAAAAGTAAACAAGTAATGAGTAGACCTTTACAGAGAAAACCCACAAAATATGAAAAGGCAAAAAATAAGATCTGTTTAAAAAGAAACATATTCACACATAGAAAGACTTGCTATTGCAGAGGTATCAATTCTCCCCACATGTTGCTATAAAGTCATTGCAATTATGGTAAAATATATATATATATATATAAACCCTTTGCAGTTGAGTCAATTCTGACTCATAACAACCCTATAGGACAGAGTGGAACTGCCCCATAGCATTTTCAAGGAGGACCTGGTGGATTCGAACTGCCAACCTTTTCGTTAGCAGCCAAGCTCTTAACTATGTGCCACCAGGGCTTCGTATATACATATGTATATATATACATATACCTATATAAATTTGTATATATGTATAAACTTGTATATGTATACACATACAAATATACATATATTGTATAAACTTGTATATACATATACATAAATATATACATATATATCTCCACATTTTCATGTAACTTGACACATTGTAAAATTCATGTAGAAAAAGAAAATTGCAGGAACATGCAAGATAATTTGGATGAAGGAATAACGTGGATGGGGTACTTGTTCTAACTTTGTCATATCTTGTCACATTAGGTATCAAAACATAACAGTACTCTAAATTGAACAATATAATAATAAACAAAAAAATCAGTAAAACAAAATAAATAATCCAGAAACAGTTTTGTGCATATATAGGAATTAGGAGTCTGATGCAGGTGGTGTTTCAAATCAATGGGGAGAAAATGTGTCCTTCACATGATCTCATGGGACAATCCAGTCAATTGGCATAATGTGGTTCTTGGTCTTAAAAGCTTATGAGAGGCCATCTAAGATATAACTATTGATCTTTATTTGTCTGGAACAAAGAGAAAGAAGGAAATCCAAAAATCAGAGAAAGAACTAGACTACAGAACTAATTATCTACATGAACCACTGCCTCCTTCACCTTGAGACCAGAACTAGATGGTGCCCAGGTGCCTACCACTACTGAATGTTCCGATCAGGAACACTATAGATGAATCTTGATGAAAAGGGAGAAAAACATAGAACAGAACTTCAAATTCTTAAAGAATCCAGACTTACCAAGTCAATTGAGGCTAGAGGAGACCCCAGGGCTGTGGCCCTAAACCGGTCTTCAAACCTTGGATTGAAACTACTCCTCTAAAGTCACCTTTAAACTAAGTAACCATTTAGCCCAAAGAGTAAAGATTACCACCCTTGAATATTGTGTTTCTTTAGAAGAAAAAATAACCCAGCTATTTTAAAACAGAGATGAGAAGGTTGAGGAGCAGTGAGATTACATAAATGGGAATGAAACAAATAGAACAGAAATAACGTGAATGTTGACACAATGTGAAGAATGTAACCAATGTCACTTATCATTATGTCTAGAAACTGTGGGATGAGAGCAGGTTTTGCTGTGTATATTTTCACCAAAGATAAAATGAAATGAAAAGAAAATGGGGCCCTCAGAATATGATATTACAAAATATAACACCCAGATACTTTGGTTACCATTGCTGTGCCCCTGTGTCCTGTGTCCTGCTGACAGAACTGGCTTCGTGTCCAGCCACTCTGCATCCAGCCTCACCGAGTGAGGTACAGAGGCCCTGCACCCGGTGACGTGCTTGATGAATGTGCACTGAGAGAATAAACAAGCCACCTCTTTCACGTCAACACAGGCAACTCCGAGTTCCTCCTCTTCCCAACATGCCTGTACCTTTTGCCATGTTCTTGCTTCATCTCCTGCCAGCTGCCCAATTAGAACTCATAGTCCCATGGCGCCTCTGTGCTCCAAGCCTTGCCAGGAAGCAGAGGTCAATCCTGCGGGTACTCACCCCACCCTTGGAGTGAGACCAGGCCCTAAACCCTGCCTGCCCCCTGTCCCTACTGCCCCATCTTCTCTCACCACAATAGTGGCCATGCCGCTCTTACACCTCTGTGTCTGTCCCCTGCACTGACTCTCCATGACGCCCAACACTCGGCACTCAAGGCCTCCTTCCAGGCCTACACCCTACCACGCACGCTCCAGCCAAACTGCCCTGCTCGCACTCTCCCCCAAGGCCTTTGTTTGGCACCTGATACTTCTTGCAATGTCCCATTTCCTTTTTTAAGCAAGTCTGCTACCCAATCATTAAAGCTTGCCCTAAATGCCATGTCTTCCAAGAAGTAAACACAGCGAGGTGGGAATGTGGGGGTCATCCCAAGGTGTGACAGTGGGAAGAGTGGGGACTTTCTGGGGATGGGGACATGTATATGTTTGCCTCCTGAAGCAATAAGGATGTGGTCCCATTCTATGCAGACTGACTTGGGACAGGGATAGCTCCCAGAGGCCTGATCTTGATCCCTGACTGCCGCTATTGTGGGGCTGCAGAGACCACCCAGGTGCCTGAGTGGGGAACAAAGAGCATGATATCACCACCCACAGAGAGATCAAGTGAACTCAGGGGCATCTTAGCGTCAGCCATCAAAGTCTGACACTGATATGTTCTTCCAGAAGTTTCCCACAGGACAGGGGGTGGGTTGCATGGAAGAGCAGAGGGGCCCATCCCAGAGGCCAATTGTACAATCTGAAGGAGGAGAGCAGACTGCTCCTCTCGCCCAACAAAGTAAGTGTATCCTAAGACTGCATCTCCCACCCTCCAGGCAAGTGGGGGCTCAGAGCCAGAGTTAATTTGAGTTATAAAAGTTCAGAAATGTGATGTTTCTTGGAAACAAAGGCAATGGAAACTCATGCAAACGTATTCATGATTTATTACACTCAAATCATCTTTGTTCAACGGGAGGGTGTTGAATCTAGCCTTTGCCACTTGCTCCATGTGATAGTACTCAAAACATTTAACCTCTGTGAGCTTCAGTGTCCTCTTCTAAAACACAGGAAAATAATACTGGCCCCATGGCATTGTCATAAGGACTAAACAATATTTGATAAGGTGTATTAGAAGTGCTTGGCAAAGTGCTTGGTGCGTAGTATGTACTCAGTAAACAGTCTGGCTGTAGTAGTAGTTGTGGTAGTAATTTTGGTAATAGGAGTGATGGTAATAGTTGTAACAGCAGTATTTTATCCCCATAGCACAGATGATGAAATAAATTCAGGAAAAACAAATGTCCCCAAGGGTGACAGGGTACCTTGCCTGTGCCCAGGACACTGTTGATTCTAGTAAAATATCTGAGTGAACAAATGAAAGAAGCCAGTGCCAGGATGAGTGGTGTGAAGGCCTCGTTGAGGTCTGAAGTGGTGCGGGGCCATGTCCATCAGCAGGAAGTTACTTGGGTCATGTCTGGGAGGTCTGTCCTGGAGGCGAAGGCTGGCTGCTCTTAGGTCAAGTGGCTGAGTGAGCACCCTAGACTCCAGGGAGTGGCATGCCAGTCACTAGGGTTGGGTTGGCCTCCACCATGTTGGGGTCCCTTCTGGCCTTCTGATCTTGTGGAGAGCCAGACCAGGTGTGCCCCAGAGGTCCAGGGTACCAAGTAATCCCAAGTGTGTCCTTAGCCCCACACATTTGGAATAGCTTAGCAACCTTCCAGCCTCTATCATTATGTTTGCCCAGCACTGCTAAGCCTTGACGGGGCTGAGCAGGCAATGGGCTGCAGAGAAACGGCTGAGGGGCCAGGAAGCAGGCCCGTCTGTGTGACCTTGGAGGGCTGTTTCATCCCAGGACACCCTTGTTGCCAACTATAAATAAAGGGATTGGACAAGATGAGGAAGAAGGAAGTCCCCATGTCATGCCAAAGGCCAAATGTTAGGAGTGGCTCCTAAAGGGCAGTGCTGAGAAGTGGTCAGTGTAAGCCCAGAGGCTCAGCAAGGAGGCATGTGAAGATTGATTAGTGATGGTGGGAGGAGCCAGGGCCCATCCAGGGAAAGGAGGAGCTATGGATGCCTCTAGCTCTAATAGCCACAAATCAATTTTGTTGAGAGGAGTTACAGGTGGATGCTCAGGATGAGGGCTGAAAGGGAAGAAGGCAGGACCCCCACCTCTCCTGTGGCCTCGATGGCCTGCTCAAAACTCGCAGATGGTCAGTCGGTACTGCAGGCAGTTCTTGTCGTTCCACTGCCCATCTGTGTACATCTCCACGCACCTCTCCTTGCCCTGGCCCCTGGGCTCCCCCGAGTACCAGTTAGTGTAGTTCACAGGACCACCATCCAGGTAGTAGAACTCTCCAGTGGTGGGGCCCTCGGCCAGGCCCAGGTAGGCGTAAGTGTTGTGCTGCTTCACAATGCTTGCAATGGCTGCGTTCTCCTCTGGGCTCCTTGGGACAGCAATTTGACCTCCTGCCCTGGCACATGACTCTCTACTGGTGTCAAAATTGACTGACTGCCCATTGGTGGAGAAGACCTTCTCTCCCACTGCCAGCATGGAGCCCTGCAGGCTGAGGACTGAGAGCAAGGGTGACAGGTCATGCCACCAGCTGCTGTCCCTAAGTCCTGTCTCCCCGTTTCAGTTCTCTGCCTACTTGGTCTCCAATCTCTTCACCTTCACCTCTCTTTGTCTTCCCCCTCTCTTCTAATCCTAGTCTTTCTAACTTCCCCGCTATGCTTCATCCTTCTGTTTATTCATTCATCCATTTAACAATTACTTATTGACTGTCTACGATATGCCCAGGGATTTGACAGAAAGCAAGATGGGCAGACTTAGGAAGCCTATGCTTCCTGGGGCTTAGGGAGGCATGTCTACCCCATTTCCCTCCGGGCTAGTCAGAGACATCTGAAAAGAGAAGCACCATTCTCTCCCCAAGACTTGCATGTCCCCACCTGTTTGTCAGATTTCCAGGTTCTGGAGGCAGGTGGGGAGGATGAGGGGAACTGTGGGAGAGGTCCCTACCCTGTAAGGCCCCAAGGGGCCCACTTACCTCCCATTGGCTGCAGGATTTGCCGTCTGAAGTTGTGGAGTGTGCTTTGGAGCTCCTCATCTAGATAACCTGGAAGCCCTACAGAAAGATCACCATCCAGGGTGAGGGGCAAGCCAAAAATGGCCCCCAAGTTTGCCAAGCAGGTGTCCCAGTAGCTGGCCTGGAACTCTGCCCTTTAGTTGTCCATCCTCACTGCCTAGACCCCAAGTTGTAAGTCCATGAGACTGGAGGTGTTCCCACATGCCCTACACACCTGCCCCTTACATGCAGTTTTTCACCTGTGGAGCCCCCTCTCAGCTTTTTTCTGGCACAATCCTCAGCTAGCTGGCTACCCACTTCAGGGGGGGTTTCTGGTTTCTGGGCAGGCTCCCTCCCCCTCCCATCAAGGACAAGTGGGGTTCTCTCCACATCTCTTGATGGACCTCAGTTACTACTCAAAACATTGGAGCTCCTTCTTGCCTTTAGGGCTCCCAAATAGACCATCTACCTGAATCCCCAGTCCACGCAAGCCTGAACTCCTTTTGTAATGCCCCCAGCACCTCAGCCCCAGGAAATGCTGTCCTTCCTCCCACACCTGCACCTCATGTCTCCCCCACAGGAGCCATGCTGCACAGAGCACTTCTTCCCACACAAGTCAGTCCCTGAGCTTTGGCCATAACTACCCAGACACCCATGACTAGTTGCCCAGCCTTGTCTTCTCTTACCTGGAAGTCTTGTTCTTTGGAGACCTCCTGTTGGCACTTATGTAGCCATGGTTTTGGCTGAATCCCATCATGGGCTTTGGGCAGCCACATAACTGACTGTCTGGACACTCTACCAGTGATGCCACTGCCTGCTCGTCCCAACCCTTCTCACCTGGGGGGCCCCTCTCTCCAGGCACTCCCTTGTCTCCACGCTCTCCGGTGACACCAGGGGCTCCAATCGGTCCATCACTCCCAGGGAGGCCTGGCATTCCTCCAGGGGGTCCCATGGGGCCTGCAGGGAGAGGTCATACATGTACAGGGTGTACCCTCCACAGCTGGGTTGGGATTGATGCAAACGGACTTCCATTGTTCCTGGGCTAACTCACCTGTTGCCCCTTGGGCACTGTGAGGACAGACCCTCAGGGCTGCTCAAGCCTAAAGGCCCCAGGAAACTCCCACCATATCCCACCACTTAACTGACCCTTAGACATCTGTTCAGGACCCAGCCTGGAGCCCAGAGCCCAGAGCCCTAGATGGACGGGCCTCCTGAAGATGGACACTGTCCCTCAGTTGAAGGTGGTATCTCTAGCCCCGTACCTGGAGGTCCAGGGTCTCCTTTGATACCATCTCTCCCATCTCTGCCTGGCAGGCCATGGGATCCAGGTGTGCCAGGAATGCCAGGGCTCCCCACACAAACTTCTTTCATATCATACATGACGCCCGACACCACCAGCAAGACAAGGGTGAAGGCCAGAGAGAGCAGCCACATGGCTCTTGTTTCACAGCTTGTCCTGCAGAAGGAAGGGCTGTTGGCCTATCTGAAGCACTTACCAAGATCCCCTCACCCCTGCTGTGCTCTCTCAGGATGCAAGCACCTGGAGTAGCCTGCGGGCCATGGCAGGCCCAAAGAGGAGCCTGGGAATACCCAGACTGCCCACAGAAACTCCCAGCGTCATCTGGTTTCTGATGGCATCACACCCCTTTCCTGCTACTGTTAGGGTCTTGCATTGTGACCTTGGGGAACTCACTTTACCTCTCCTGACTTCAGCTGAATCTTCCCTGCCCTGGAGACACTCTTGACCTGTGTCCCCACCCCCGGGCTGTCACTCTGTCCCTTAGGCATTGAGCTGCCCTGTTTTCAGGTTCTGAGGGATTGGGGTCCTAAGGGTAAATGGAGACAACCCAAGCCCAAGACCTGGGCCCCTGCCAATGGCGGGGAGTCCTCTTCTTCCTGATGGGGTGTCTCCTCCTTGGGGAGCTATTTCATCCCTCCCCACCCTGCCCCTACAGACCCTGCTAAGCCTCTCATGGGACTGGGCCTTATCAAGGAGCACAGCAGGGTGTAAGGATATTTTCAAGTCCATTTCCTTGCACCCACAGTTATAATTCAGTGGAACAACTCCCAGTGGGATGTGGGGCGCCCCCTTCTTCTTGCTGGGGCCCCAAGTCAAGTCTATGGCTGCTAGGCTGGTTGTCATTGCCTGCAACGTGGTGCTCTGGGGAGGAGCCAGGCGGGGAAGACCAAGGGTGGGGAAGACCCAGAGGATGGGGCCAAACTCACCCACACAACCTCCAGGCCACAAGGACTCAGGATCAGAATGGAGGGATGGGAAGCACCATTTATAGGGATGGGGGCTTCCAGGCTCCCTCCCCACCCTGCAGAGGCCCCAGTCACAAGGTCACAAGGACCTCTACTTTGGGAAAGGCCAGGCAGGAAGTGCCATCTAGTTTATACAGCACATTTGCTTGAAGGGCACTCAGGCTGGAGTGGCACTTAGGATCCTTGAGGGGAGCTCAGGACCTGCTACCGAGAACCCCAGGTCTATCAGAAGAGAAGTTTCCCGTAGGTTGGAGGCCACCCACCCTCCCCCAGCTCTGGGTTCATCTCCCAAGCAGTGAAAGATCAGGGCCCTTATATGTTCACAGATGGAGGCGCTTCCCCAAGGGAGCCCCTTCCCTCCTGGGGCTCTGCGCCCCTCTCCTGGCTAGTGACACACCCACAGTCCCAGTATCACCAACTCCCCAATGTCCACCAGCGAAGAGAACATATCCAGGGCCAGACTCTTTTCCAGGAGAGCAAAGAGGCCGAACAACAACACACAAGGATGTCTCTGTGTGGCTTCTACCTGGGACTCTTCCAGCTCCAGAGCTTCTTTAGCTTCTGGAAAGGTCCATTTGGTTCCTGATTTGGTTCCAGAAAATGTACAGCCCACAGCTCAAGAGGAGGGAAGTCAGCCTGACCTTGAGCACTCTGTCTGCCCTGGGACCTGGCTCACCACTGAACCCCCAGGCCTACTGGTCCCTGCCCCTGAAGCCTAAAGCTGAGTCAGTGGGCACATGGGCAGTCATGGTTAAGTATTCCACTTTTCTCTGCCCTGCAGGTTCAGCTGTTGGGAGGCAAGGCAGTGCCAGGAAGGTTACAGGAGAGCAGCAGCTTCTGTCTTTTGCAACGGATGATGTCTGATACCCTGATAGAAAGTGATAATTTCTAAAACGGTGGAATGCTATAGGAAACACTAATTGATGAGTGTCCCTATTCAAGCTGCTGGGTTAGGAGAGAATCTCTAATAGTAGGAATGGTAACAATGGGGGACAAGACACAGAAACATCTCCATGTTTGGATGTTGGAAAAGTCCTTGAGATTTTTGGGGAGAGCAGATTTTCTGGGGATGGGTGGGAGCTCAGCTAAGTGGACCCCACTCATAGGAGCAAGAAACCATCAAGTTCCTATTTGGAGCATATCTTCAGCTGCCCTGCTGCCTGCCCCAGACACAGGCCCCTGGCCAGTGCAGGTCCTGAGTAGGAGGCAGAGCAGCTCTATGAGAGAGGACTTCCTCTTGGTTATGTGTGTGTGGTGGGGGCGGGGTGGGGATTACAGACGACAGAACAAGAACAGAGGTCTGCTTGGTAATTTCTGAAGGGTCTGAGGGCAGCTGGGATATCCAAGACTATGTGGCAAATGGGGGAAAGGCGTGGACCTAGGAATCAGATGTATCTGAATTTCAGTTTGGGGCTGCCACTTACTTTCCATGTGGCCTCAGGCAATTTACATAAATTTTTGAGCCTTGGTTTTTATTTTTATTCTTATTATTTTGAACAGTATAAAACTTATTTAAAAAGTTGCAGGTACAGTACAAATTATTCCTAAACCTATGAGTGTAGGTTGCTGTAGATTACCTCATCACTTTAGTGTGTATTTCGTACAAAGACATTTTCCTACAAGGGCCTCAAAATCAAGAACCTGGAGTCCTTGGCTGGTACAAATGGTTAAGGCACTTGACTACTAACTGAAAGGTTGGAGTTTGGAATCCACACAGGCACTTAAGAAGACAGACCTGGTGTTGCATTTCTGAAAAATTAGCCATTGAAAACCCTGTGGAGTGAAGTTCTACGGTGACACGTATGGGGTCTCTAGAATCAGAGTTGACTCCATGGCAACTGGCGGTGATGGTGGTGGTGGTACAACTCCAAATAAGCTTCCAAATCTATTCAAGATTTGCCAGATGTCCAGCTTAGAATCACGTGTTCCATTTAACAGTCATATCTCTTTAATCTCCTTCAATCTGAAACAGTTCTTCAGGCTCTCCTTAACTTTCATGATCTAACACTTTTTGGAGATGGCAGGTTAGTGACTGTAGAATGCCTCTCAGTTCGGATTTTCCTAATGTGCTGACAAATGCATAGATTCAGAGTCTGCAGCTTTGGCAGGAACACCATAAAAATCATGCTGTGTCTTCATCACATCCTACTGAGGGCACATGATCTCAATTTGTCCTGATGCTGATGATGTTCACTTTGATTGCAACTTAAATATAATTTCCTGAAATAGTTTAGATTTACTCTTGCATGCTACTGGTTTGAATGGTCATTGGTCGGATGGCATATTCCTCAGGCACTGCCCAGACTACTTTTTTTTAAAAAACAGAATTGAACCTATCTACTAATAACATCATTTAAATTTATTTCTTGGTTTTTTGAAACAGACTTCCAAATTTTGTTTTAATATTTTATTGAGATTTTAGTGAAAGTTTACACAGCAAATTAGGTTCCCATTTAACAATATCTACACATACTGCTCAGTGACATTGGCGACATTTTCCTCATTGTGTCAACATTATCATTATTCCTGTTCTGATTGTTCTGTTTCCGTCATGCTTGCTTCTCTGTCCCCTCTGACCTTATCATCTTTGTTTTACACTAAGTGTTACTGTTTGGGCTCAAATAGATGATTTTTTAATTTTTTTTCAAAATTTTATTTCTTTTGTTGTTGTTCAAAATATACACAGCAAAACATACACCAATTCAGCAGTTTCTACATGTACAATTTAGTGACATTGATTACTTTCTGTGAGTTGTGCAATCATTCTCATAGTCCTTTTCTGAGTTGTTCCTCCCTCATTAACATAAACTCACTGCTCCTTAAGATTCCTACCTAATCTTTTGAGTTGCCATTGTCAATTTGATCTCATATAGATAGTTCTTAAAAGAGCATAATGCTCAAGCCAGGCTTTTTTTCACTAGTTAAACTAAACTAGTGTCTGGTTTTAAGATGACTTCATGGGATATTTTTTATTTAAAGTTTTAGATGTCATAGGAGAAGCAGCAAACCAAACATACTCTGCTAAAAGTGAAAGTAAAGAGTTTTATTGAGGAATAAAGGAACTGCAGTTGTGGTAGCATAAAAGAACTGCAGTATGGGTAACACAAGGAAGTGCTCTGAAGTCCAAAAGGAGAAAGGGGTTTTTAAATAAGAGGGCTGGGGGTTACACATGAGTCACAAGTAAACTTTTGGCCATGACAGTTAATCATAGACTTTCTTGGGACAAACTGCAGAAGGAATTTTCTGAGAACAGAACATTTTTATCACAGTTTTAAGTAAGAATAACCACGTACTCAATCACTCAACATGGCGGGGGTGGGGGTAGTGTGTACATATTCTGAAAGCAGAATCAAGGATTTAGGGCAAAGGGAGTTTGATTCATACCTGTGTCAGTCATTTAGTCATGCCAGGTGCCTCAGTTTTAAGACATCCTTACAGAAAAGATGAGCTCAGGGCAATCGTTTCAGGGGTTCATCCACCTTCCATGGCTCCAGAAATTCTGGAGTTCATGAGAATTTGAAATTCTGTTCTGCATTTTCCCCCTTTGGATCAGGATTCTTCTATGGAAACTTTGATCAAAATGTTCAGTAATGGTAACCAGTTACCATCTAGTTCTTCTGGTCTCATGGCAAAAGAGGCAGTTGTTCATGGAGACAATTAGCCACACATTCCATATCCTCCTCCTATTCCTGACTCTCCTTCTGTTGCTCTAGGTGAATTTAGACCAGTTGTTGTGCCTTGGGTAGCCACTTGCAAGCTCTTAATACCCCAAGCACTGCACAACAAACTAAGAAGTAGACCAAAAGCCCCAACCATGTTATTGGGTCAATTAACTGGGATGTTCTGTGAAACAATGTGTCTTAGTCATCTAGTGCTGCTATAACAGAAATACAACAAGTGGATGGTTTTAACAAAGAGAAATTTATTTTCTCACAATCTAGTATGCTAGAAGTCCAAATTCAGGGCATCAGCTCCAGGGGAAGGCTTTCACTTTCTAATGGCTCTGGAGGAGGTTCGTTGTCATCAATCTTCCCCTGGACTAGGAGCTTCTCCACACAGGAACCACAAGTCAAAAGGATGCACTGTACTCCCAGCGCTGCTTTCTTGGTGGTATGAGGTCCCCCTGTTTCTCTGCTCTCTTCTCTCTCTTATATCTCAAAAGAGATTGGCTTAAGTTGTAGATTAATCTCGTAGATTGAGTCTGCATGACTGCCGCTAATCCCAGCTCATTAACATCATAGAGATACGACTTACAACACATAGGAAAATCACATCAGATGACAAAATGCTGGACAATCACACAACAGTGGGAATCATGACCTAGCCTAGTTGACAGTTATTTTTGGGGAACCATGACCCTAAACTTCCAAATCAAGGAACCAAATCCCATGAGGTGTTTGGTTGTACATAAACAGCATCAGCAACTACTCTTTTTTTTTTGTCATTGTTGTAAATATATCTATCACACTTTTGCCAATTTGACTTTTTACAGATGTACAACTTACTGACAGCACTTATAATAATCAGCTGTGCAACCCTACCCTTAATCAGTGCAATTTTTCCATTACCATTAACCTCCTTTCTCCACTTCCTCCCACCCCTGGTAACCACTAATAAACTTTAGTCTCTACACATTTGCCTTCTCTTGTCTTTTTATATAAGTGAGGTCATCCAATATTTGTCCTTTTGTGATTGGCTTATTTTGCTCAGCAAAACTTTTCCAAGCTCCATCCATACTGTAGCATGTATCTAGACTTCATTTCTCCTACTAGCTGAGAAGTATTCCATTATGTGCATGTACCACAGTTTGTTTATCCATTCATCTGTTGGTGGGCATTTAGGTTGTTTCCACTTTTTGGCTATTGTGAATAGTGCCACAATGAACATTGGGGTACAAGTCTCTTTTTGAGTCTCTGCTTTCGAGTTTTTTGGGTATATACCTAGAAGTGGAATTGCTGGCTCATATGGTAGTTCAATTTTTAGTTTTTTGAGGAACCGCCACACTGTTTTCCACAAAGGAAAACATTTGCATTCCCACCAGCAGTGCATAAGGGTTCCAATTTCCCCACATCCTTGCCAACATTTCTTATTTTCTGTTTTTATCTTAGCCATCCTAATAAAAAAAAAAAAAAAAAACTCGTTGCTGTTGAGTCAATTCTGACTCATAGAGACCCTATAGGACAGAGTAGAACACTGTCCCATAGGGTTTCCAAGGAAACCCTGGTGGATTTGAACTGCCAACCTTTTGGCTAGCAGCTGTAGCTCTTAACCAGTATGCCACCAGGGTTTCCTTAGCCATCCTAGTGGAAGTGAACTGGTATCTCATTGTGGTTTTGATTTGCATCTTTCTGATGGCTAATGGCACTGAGCATCTTTTCATGTGTTTGGTGGTAATTTGAATGTCCTCTTTGATGAAATGTCTATTCAAACCCATTGCCCATTTTATAATTGGGTTATTTATCTTTTTGTTGTTGTCAAAGTTTTATACATATTTTGGTTGTTAGATTCTTGTTGGATATATGGTTTCTGAAGATATTCTCCCAGACAGTAGCACTTTTGTAGTAAAGTCTTTTGATGAACAAAGTTTTTTATTTTTATGAAGTCCCAGGTATTTATTGTGTCTTTTGCTGTTTGTGCTTTTGTTATTATATATGTAATTAATTTCTGTTCTACTTGATCGTAGACTAGCAGTCTTGTGAACCCATCAGCTTCTTCAAAAAAAGTTCTGGAGATCTTGATTCAGTCTATTGATAATCTCAAAACTATTTAAGCAGTGTTATTAAACATCCATGTTCAAAATATCCATCAGAGTCCTCTCCATGAGTCTCTGAGATAGTCCCTTTTTGCTGAAACACTCTGGTCTGTAGTTAATTGCAAGCACTTTCAGGGAGTCAGAGTAAAAATGATCTGCAGATGACAAAACTTAAAAACGGCCATTGTTAACTTATTACTAGTAACTTTCAAAAGTGAATGAGCTGATGAGAATTTGTTCTTGTGGTATGCAAGTAAAATAAAATCAATTTAAAAAAACTTCAGACAAAATATCTCTGAACATAATGATTAACCCTATTTTCAAAGAATTGACACAGTAGCTGCAACAATGGGCTCAAGCATAACAACGATTGTGAGGATGGCGCCAGACCAGGCAGTGTTTCGTTCTGTTGTACACAAGGTCGCTATGGGTCAGAACCGACTCCATGGCACCAAACAACAACAACATTTGCAAAGAACTTCAGCTATAACATTTAATAATCCTGAGACATAATATAGTATGAATATACCAATCATATGTTTAGGATATATCAAGATTATCAAGTTTCTAAACATCTGAATATTAATAAAAATCTATAGGAGAGTGGTTTAAAATCCCAATTGAAACCCGTTTGCCTAGATTATGCTAAATTCAAATTAAGGAAATAAAGTAGTGACCAAATTAACAATCTAAAATAATAACCAAAATGATGACTGATGATACTATGCTTTTGTTTTCTATTATCAGGCAAAACATCATAAAGACACTAACACTCATACAGATTTTAACCTAAAGAAAATTAGGCACACGGCTTGATTTGACAACACTTTTCATGAAATTCACAACACGTCAAATAAATCAAATTATTTCTAGCACTTTTTCCCTAGCACAGCAGGAACAAATCTTTTGTGACTTTCCACAAGCCTTCTACAAAGCCCGAAAGACAAGGCTTTAGGTATAAAAGACATCAGTTAGGATTAGATTTTGGCAGGGAAAAATATGAAAGTTGTCAGGATTTTTATTATTTGGTCAAATAGGGTCATAGGTCACCAATGCATGGATAGCTAAAAGTACATATAGGAAATAACATGATTGTAAAAACCTTAGCTTTTTCAAAAGCCAGGTGGCTCGGTTCTTTTAAACAATCAAGGACATTATAAAATCAACATAAACTCAGAAGTTTATTCTAATGAGACACGGAATCTTTGCCTTCTAGGCAGATTACATAGAAGATAAAGATAACATTTTACAAACTTCAACCTTGTAATTAAAGAAAATTTTAACAGAGAAAAAATAAATTTTAGCTTTACATATTATTTGATACTAAAGCTCTTAAAAAATCTCATAAATAAGCCATCAAACTTTAGCCAGCTTTGACCACAAAAAATAAGTTTCCCTTTCTTTAAACTTTTTAAACTTTTCTATCTGTATCACATATCTCTTACAGTACAACTTTTTAAAGTGGCAAAAAATGAACACATTCATTAGCAGACCAAAAATATATCTACCGTCTCTGTGGCATATAAAAAGCAAAAGTACCTACACTTAAATTGTAATGAATATCCAGCAATTAACTCAGTGTACTATCAGTCTAATGTTTTAAGTTACCTAAAGATCTTGGAAATTATCTTTAAGCCTATATACCAGAAAACATAAATATTGTTGAAATAAAGTTTGCTTCAACTTTCCAAATTTTCACCCAAACTTTCACCTTCATCTCTTCAACCACTGCCCATATTTTTTCAATCTAATATTAGCTTCTTCTAACATTTAACCAACTGGTTTTGAAATCACTGATGTTTCTTCTTCACCCAGTCATTTCACTCACTGATATGGATATGGCCATGGTCTTTGGTCAGGGATCAAACAGGTAACCATGGCCTCTTTGTTAATCCTTATCTTAGTTAATCTGCTACATCATTGCCCCAAGTGGTTTCAGGTGCAGTTTTTCATTGTAATTTTTGTCTTTTGGACTTTAAAAACTCCTCCACTATAGAGGAAAGGTGTTTATGGGTCTTTAATGTTGGAGGATAAGCAGAGGGTCCTATCAATCCATCCAGTCTTTGATATGTATTAATACGGTACTTGTTTGTTTTAGCCTTATCAATGTCCACCTTATTTACCTTATTTTTCAATATCCTATTAATGATTTCCACTCTGTTGGAAGGGGTCCCTTGAGTCTTTGTTTTGTCTTTCTTTACTATTCTAGGCAATCAGTTTACCTTTTTTCTTTTTTAGCATAACTTTTTTCTAATCCTTTACTAAGCTTAACCCAATAATTACTAATGTTCTTTAACAATCCTGTAAATAAACCCATCAAATCTTAGCTAACCTTTTATCTAACCCTCTTCTAACCTTTTTCTAACTTTCTAACTCTCTATCCATCCAGGTTTTGTCCTATACTTCCCTTTTTCTCATTCTGGAACAACCAGTCTTTTACTTTAGGACAAAATTACTGTCTCTTTTTCCTTTACAAAACACATCCTGCATACTCAGTCTAGCCTAAGTTATCAAGAAAGATCTTGGAAACTGTCTTCAAGCCAATATACTACAAAAAATAAAAACGTTTATCAAAACAAATTTCCTTTCATTAATTTCTGGGAATATTAGGATTATTCAATTTATATAAGAGCTTATTTATCTCTAAACCAGTCTGAATACAGCTCTTTAAAGGAATGTGATAATCTAATTTGATAATACCATCTGGAGGTTGGAAAATATTACATATTCATAACCATATTTTCAGCACACTTTAGAGAATCTTTGAGAAAAGGAATTTTAGAATAATTTTGTCTTTCTGAGGTCTCATTTTATGATCAAAATAAACAATTCATTCTTTTTTCAATGCACTTTTAAAATTAACCAATTTATATCAAAAAGTTTCTCAAAGTAGCTTCTGAAGTCCCAAATTGTCCTTAGTAAAATTACGCCATTTAGAAAAATAGAGGCAAGAATTAAGAATGAGAGAACACATAAAAAGCAGTTTTTCCTGGAAGAGAAAAAAACTGAGGCTTAAAACAGCATATGAGAGTTGGCAACGGTCAGTCTCAGGCCTCAGTCGGAGGACTTGTGAAAAAGTCAGATAAAATGCTTTCTCTGGATTAAGCCAAGCTCTCAAGATCAAAACAAAAAGAGAGAGACAGACAGACAGAAGAACTTCATCCAATTTTATAGGTAACCCACAGTAAAGGTTGTCAAAGTAGATGCCAGTTTGGTGAGAACCCAAAACTCACCAGTCTGTGAGGTTAGCTCAAACAACAGGCTTATAGGGCCTATATGCTTGTGTTCTACCCTATGATTCTCCTTTCTATGACCATTGATAGTTTCAGACAGCACAGCACTTTAAACAGCACAACACAAAACAAAGCAAACAGGAACCCAGTTTCCTATAGTTGCTACTGCAACTCCAACTGGTCTTTTGTAAGGTCGACGACCCATTTAAAGTTGAGTCAAAAGGGCGTGAGACCCTCCATTTGAGACTGGCAAGTTAATAAATTTTAGCTCGGCTGAACCCATTTTAAAAACTACCTGATGTCTCTGTTGAACCCAGTCGAACTTCCTTTATCTGACCCAAGCCTATTTCTCTAGGACCCAGACCAAGAAGAGAGTTCAAATAGCACATATGAGAACCAACAATGAAGCCTGAGTGCCGAGAAGAAGCTCCTCAAAGTCCTTTTCTTTCTCCCTGACGCCTAGCCCTGTATGCCACCTCCACTCCACACCGGCCATTGGGTCCATCCCACCTCCACTTGCCGGCCCCCATCCTGCCACCATTTTTGTCTCTTTCTTCTGTTTCTTCATCCCTCCCACTTAGCCCGTATACCACCTCTACTCTTTCATGCAGGCCCTGTCATGCTGCCACAACTAGAGAGCCACCAGCCCACTGCCGTCCCAGGTCTGCCTCATCCCCACCCATTGGCTTCTGCCATGCTGCCATTTTTTCCCTTTCTTTATTTCTTTTATTCTTCTTCCCACCTAGCCCCAAAAGCCACCTACCCTCTCTTCACACCAGACCCTGGGTCTGCCTCACACTCACAAGCCCCCACCACACTGCCATTTTTTCTCTTTCTTCCTTTTCTTTCTCCCTCCCACTTACCCTGTACACTACCCCCCCCCACCTCCTGCTGGCCTCCAGGTCTACCTGGCCCACACCCATCAACTCCCACCATAATGTCCTTTTTTCTTCTTCTTTCTCTCTCTTTCTTTTTCTTTCTACCTTCAACCAAGCCCCATACCTCACCTTTCAATCCTTCCTACCAGGCCCTGCCATGCTGCCACAGCTATAGTGCCCCCAGCACTCAGGCCTGCCACTGAACCAGGCCCACACTGCCCCTCCCCTCCTGCCACTCAACCAGCTGCTGAATGGTAGGAAGCGAGCCTGTACCACTCCCCGCCTGACACCCGCACCCATCTGGTGAGGCGCTGTGAATTCTTCCACACCACTGGACCAACCTTCAGGAGGCAGACAGCATCTTCCCAGTCCTGCCCTCAGCCACCTTGCCAAACCAGTGTACAGTGAGGCAGGCTCAACTCTGCCTGCTGCTGTCCTTCCCACCCAGATAACCTGATGAGACCTATATTCCCCACAGATGAGCCAGGAGCAAAGCACACTCGGCTATATCATAGCAAAACATATCAAAACAAAACCAAAAAGCAGGATAAAACAACTTAACATACAATCAATCAATCAAGAAAATAATACCTTAATGTCTCAGACACAGCAGACAGTATTGAAACATATAGAAAAATAGGACAAGATGGCTCCAACATGTGACCGAAATAAAGAATCAGATGACCTTGAAAAGGTACTGAAACTACCTAATATGAAATTCAAAACACTAACATTTAGGGATCGCCAAGAGATTAGGAAAAAGGTCAAGGAAAACTAGGAAAAAATAGACAAAGTCATAGAAAACACAGACAAAAAAACCAAAAACATACAAAAAATCAAGGAAAAAAACATACAAAGCAATGGAAGAATTCAGGAAAATAATACAAGAATAAACCAAAATAAATAGACCATTAGAAATTATACAAAGACAGTAACTAGAAATTCAAAAGATAAACAACAAAATTTCGTAAACGGACAATGCAATAGAAGGTTTTAGGAGCAAATTTGAAACAATGGAAGACAGAATCAGCAAAACTGAAGACAAATCCATGCATACCACTTTGAGGAAAAATCAGAGAAAAGAATAAAGAAAAATGAAGACAACCTAAGAATTACGTGCAACAGAATCACAAGCAAAAATATGTATGTGATCAGAGTTCCAGAACAGGGGAGAAAATGGAAAACATTGAGAAGAATACTGAAGATTTGCTGACAGAAAACTTCCCTAATGTAATGAAATATGAAAAGCTGACCATCCAAAAAGCTCAACGAAGCCCATATAGGATAAATCCCAAAAGAGAGTCACCAAGACATATCATAATCCCACTTGCCAAAACCAGACAAAGAAAGAATCCTGACAGCAACTCGAGAAAAACCAAAAGTCACCTACAAAGGGGAAACAATAAGACTAAGCTCTGATTACTTAGCAGAAACTATGCAGGCAAGAAGGCAGTGGAATGACATGTATAAAACCTTGTTAGAAGAAAACACTTCCAACCAAGAATAATATATCCTGAAAAACTCTCTCTCTCAAATAAGATGATGAAATTAGGACATTTCCAGATAAACAGAAATTAAGGGAATTTATAAAAACCAAACCAAACTTACAAGAAATATTAAAGGGAGTTCTTTAGTTAGAGAGCCAACAACATCAGACAACAGCCGGAGTCTAGGACATGGGACAGCATCAGCCAGATAACAATCTAGGTAAAGAACTCTCCATAATAAAACAAAGCTTAAAGACTTAAAACAGGGAAACAGATGTCAATCTGTAAATGATGACATCAAACAATAAAAGGGGGGAATAAACAGTTTAGGTATAGAACTTTCAAATGGAAAAGAAGTCAAGGTGATATCAAGTAATAAAAGACTGGTTCAAACTTAGGAAGATAAGGGTAAATTTCAAGGTAACCAAAAAGAAAACTAACAAACCTGTTAATCAAAATAAAAAAGAAGAAAAACATAAAAACTCAGTAAACACAAAATCTATAAAAATGAAAAAAATCCACAAACAAAAGGAACTCAGCCCAGGAAAGTAGAGGAACAAAGAAAACATCAGTATGACACACAAAAAAGCATAACAATATGACAGCAATAAACTCATACCTATCGATAATCACACCAAATAGAAATGGCTTAAATGCACCCATAAAGAGACAGTAAGTGGCAGAATGGATTAAAAAAAAAAAAAGAGCTATCAATATGCTGTCTACAAGAGACACAGCTTAGACACATAGATATAAATATATTAAAAATCAAAGGATGGAAAAAAATATATCAAGCAAACAGAAACCAAAAAAGAGCAGGAGTGGTAATACGAATCTCAGATAAAATAGACTTTAAGACAAAATCCACCATAAAAGATAAGGAAGAACATAATATAATGATTATAGGAACAACTCACCAAGAAGACATAACTGTCGTAAATGTCTAAGTACCCAATGCCAGGGCTCTAAAATACATAAAACAAACTCTAACGGCACTGAAAGGAGAAATAGACAGTTCCACAATAATAGAAGGAGAATTCAACACACCACTCTTGGTAAAAGACAGAATATCTAGAAAGAAACTCAACAAAGATATGGAACATTTAAAAACCACAGTCAACCAACTTGACCTCACAGACATGCATAGAACACTCAGTAGCAGCAAAGTATACATTTTTTCCAACACACATGGAACATTCTCCAAAAGAAACCACACTTTATCCCACAAAAAAACCTTCAGTAAAATCCAAAAAGTTGAAATAATACAAAGCATTCTCTCTGATCACAACACCATAAAAGTAGAAATCAATAAGAAGAGCATGCAAATCATAACTAACTATGCAAAAACACCAGAAGATAAACTAGATAACTGGGAGCTCCTAAAAATCAAACACATATGCTCATGAAAAGACTTCACCAAAAGAATAAAACGAGAACCTACAGACTGCGAAAAAATTTTTGGCTACGACATATCTGACAAGAATCTAATCTCTAAATCTATAGAGTACTTCAACATCTCAACAACAAAAAGACAAATAATCCAATTAAAAAATGGGCAAAGGACATGAACAGACTCTTCACCAAAGAAGACATTCAGACAGCTAACAGACACAAGAGGAAATGCTCGAGATCACTAGCCATTAGAGAAATGCAAATCAAAACTACAATTAGATGCCATCTGCCATAGATTGAATCATGTCCCCCCAAAAATGTGTGTATCAACTTGGCTGGGCCATGATTTCCAGTATCGTATGATTGTCTTCCATTTTATCAACTGCTGTGATTTCCCTATGTGTTGTATACTCTATCACTGTGAGGTAATAAGACGGATTAGCGGCAGTTATACTGATAACGTATACAAGATTAGTTTCTTAGGCCAATCTCTTTTGAGATATAAAGAAGAGAGCAGGACACGTGGGAGCCTCATACCACTAAGAAAGCAGTGCCAGGGGCAGAGCAAGTCCTTTGGACCTGAGGTTTCTGCACAGAGAAGCTCCCAGACCAGGGAAGATTGACGACACGGACCTTCCTCCAGAGCAGACAGAGAAAGCATTCCCCTGGAGCTGACACCCTGAATTTGGACTTGTAGCCTACTGAACTGTGAGAAAATAAACTTCTCTTTGTTAAAGCCATCCACTTGTGGTATTTCTGTTATAGCAGCACTAGATGACTAAGACACCATCTCACACTGACATTACTGCCACTAATCAAAAAAACAGAAAATAACAAATGTTGGAGAGGCTGTGGAGAGATTGGAACCCTTATGCACTGCAGGTGGGAATGTAAAATGGTACAACCACTTTGGAAATCTATTTGGTGCTTCCTTAAAAAGCTAGAAATAGAAAAACCATATGATCCAGCAATCTCACTCCTAGAAATATATCCTAGAGAAATAAGAGCCATCACACGAATAGACATATGCACACCCATGTTCATTGTAGCATTGCTCACAATAGCAAAAAGATGAAAACAACCTAAGTGCCCATAATGGAATACTACACAATGATAAAGAACAATGATGAATCTGTGAAACATCTCACAACATGGACAAATCTGGAGGTCATTATCCTGAGTGAAATAAGTCAATCACAAAAGGACAAATACTGTATGAGACCACTACTGTAAAAATCCATGAAAAGGTTAAGACTCAGAAAAAAACAATCTTTGATGGTTACCAGGGAGGGGAGGACTAGGGAGAGAAAACACTAACTAGATAGTAGACAAGTGGTAACTTTGGTGAAGGGTAAGATAGCCCACAACACTGGGGAAGTCAGCACAACTTGACCAAGGCTGTCCTAGTCATCTAGTGCTGCTATAACAGAAATACCACAAGTGGATGGCTTCAACAAACAGAAGTTTATTCTCTCACAGTCTAGTAGGCTAGAAGTCTGAATTCAGGGTGCCAGCTCCAGGGGAAGACTTTCTCTCTCCGTTGGCTCTGAAGGAAGGTCCTTGTTAACAATCTTTCCCTGGTCTCAGAGCTTCTCCTCGCAGGAACCCTGGGTCCAAAGGACAAGCTCTGCTCCCGGCACTGCTTTCTTGGTGGTATGAGGTTCCCCCGTCTCTCTGCTTGCTTCTCTCTTTTGTATCTCAAAAAAGATTGATTTAGGACACAATCTAATCTTGTAGATTGCGTCCTGCCTCATTAACATAACTGCCACTAATCCCATCTCATCAACGTCATAGAGATAGGATTTACAACATACGGGAAAATCATATCAGATGACAAAATGGTGGACAATCACATAATATTGGGAATCATGGCCTAGCCAAGCTGACCCATATTTCTGGGGGACACAATTCAATCTATGACAAAGGCAAAGTCATAGAAGCTTCCTAACACATCCAAACTCCCTGAGCGACTGAGTTACTGGGTCGAGGGCCAGGGACCATAGTCTTGGGGGACATCCAGCTCAACTGGCATAACATAGTTTATAAAGAAAATGTTCTAAGTCCTACTTTGGTGAATAGTGTCTGGGGTCTTAAAACATTGCAAGAAGCCATCTAAGATATATCTACTGGTCCCACCCCATCTGGAGCAAAGGAGAATGAAAAAAACGAAAGACACAAGGGAAAGATTAGTCCAAAGGACTAACGAGCCACAATTACCACAGCCTCCACCAGACTGAGTCCAGAACAACTAGCTGGTGCCTGGCTACCACCACCAAATGCTCTGACAGGGATCACAGTAGAGGGTCCCGGACAGAGCAGGAGAAAAATATAGGACAAAATTTAAACTCACAAAAAAAGACCAGACTTACTGGTCTGACAGAGACTAGAGAAACCCTGAGAGCATAGCTCCTGGATACCCTTTTAACTCAGTAATGAAGTCACTCCCGAGGTTCACCCTTCAGCCAAAGATTAGACAGACCCATAAAACGAACAATAACACAAGTGAGGAGCGTGCTTCATAGTTCAACCACACATACAAGAAGAAATGGGCACACCAGCCTAAAAGCAAAGACAAGAAGGAAGGAAGGGGCAGGAAAATTGGCCAAATGGAAACAGAAACCAGGGTGGAGAAGGGAAGAGTGTTGACACATGGTGGGTTGTCAACCAAGATCACAAAACAATCTGTATATTAACTGTTTAACGAGAAACTAATTTGCTCTGTAAACTTTCACCTAAAGCACAATAAAAAGAAGAAGGGCAGGGTGGGAGGAGCAGCCCACCAGGCAGGGAGGAAAGTTATATCTCTGACATTGTTTAGAATTGCCTGAGCATGGTGATAATAGAAAACAGAGCAACTTTAAAATAATACTAATAATAAAGAGAGAAAACTACAGATCAAGATCCCTTATGAATACAGATGAAAAAATCCTTGACAAAATATTAGTTAATATGATTCAGCAATATATAAAAAGAATTAGGCACCATGACCAGGTATATTTTATTCCAGGATGCAAGGCTGTTTCAAAATCAGTGTAATCCACCATATTAACAGGCTAAAGAATCACATAATCATGTGAATTGATGCTGAAAATCGTTTGGCAAAATTTAACACCCATTCACTATAAAAACTCTCAGAAAAATAGGAGTAGAGGAGAAGTTCCTCAGTACAGCGGATCTACAAAACACATACAGCCAAGATTATACTCTACCATGTGTCTGCCAGTTTGTTGTCCTGTGGGGGCTTGTGTGTTGCTGTGATACTGGAAGCTTTGTCAACGGTATTTCAAATCCCAGCAGGGTCACCTTTGGTGGACAAGTTTCAGCTGAGCTTCCAGACTAAAACAGACTAGGAAGAAGGACCTGGTGGTCTACTCCTGAAAAAATTGGCCAGGGAGAACCTTATGAATAGCAGAGAGGACCATCTGGAATCCACACTCAATTCACAGCCTTGGCAGGGTCTGAATCTGAGCGGATGGTTGGTGTGGATGTGCTGGGGACAGGTCACAAGAACTGCGAGGGGCTGGGGCACCACGGCTGGGGTTAAGCACCCAGTGAGCACACTGGCCTGCCTCCCAACTGGTCAGTACCCACAAAGAATATGAGAGACATCAGTGTCAACTTTCTGCACAGCAGCTGTTGGAGTGTGCGGAGAAGCCTCCCCCGCCCGCCTGCCCTGCACAAGCCTCCAGCATACTCTGAGGCCGAGTGCTCCACCACTACCAGTTTCGGTGGAGTCAGCTCTGACTCTTGGCTCCCCCACGTGTGTCTCAGTAGAACTATGCTCCATAGGGTTTTCAGTGGCTGATTTTTCTAAAGTAGATATCCAGGCCTTTCTTCTGAGGCACCTCTGGGTAGACTCAAACCACCCCAGAGGCGTCCTTTTCATCACAGGATGGGCACTGTGAAATAAATTTAAAAATAGACATTTTACTTTGATTTCAAGGGGTTTCTCTCTTGCCCAGGAGCCTAAAAACAAGCCTGACCCAAAACTGCTAATCTTGCCTGCAGCTTTGTTAACTCGTTTTTCACCCAAAACTGTTAAACTACTTGGCAGCATTGCTCACTTGTTTTTTCTGGCTTAAGATGTGTTAATAATAAGGAAACTGAGGTCCAGTTTGACACAGTGATTAAGTTTTTGCAAAACCCCTTTGTGACAAGGACATTTGTTAACCATGAACTAACTCAGAGTTCATGTAACGCGCAAAGAACGTAACTTCAGGTCATTTCTCTTGCTTCCTGAGAGATAACCCTTGGAATTCCCTGACTAACCGAGGTGCCTTTTATCGTTTTAAAACCTCCAGACTGCACTTAAAGATGGAGGCCAGCCAGGCCAAAGACCCCCTAGTAACGTGACGCCAGCTGATCTCATAAGGGGCATGGTTCAATCAATCACGTTAAGATTAGCCGTGGATAATTTTCTGTTCTACTCCTGTCTCTTCTTTTTAAAAGCTTCATTTAACAAGCCTGCAATGAGCCATTTGTTTTTGTTTTTTTTGAAACATAATGGTCTCCCTATATGCATACGAAATAACTGCTCGAATAAACTCTACGTTGTGATTGCTTTGTGTTTTATTTTTCAAAAGTACTGAGAGTGGCTGAGGGGCCAGCCACACTGTCCCTGCGTGCTGAGGAAGAGGGTCTGTGTGGGGTTGTCCAAGGGGCGCTCAGGGGACAAGCCCTTGGCTCCGCCCTGCACTGTCACCATGACATCTCTGTAATGAGGAACCCAGACAAGGTTCGGAGCAGCTGGGCTCCTCCTCGTGGTCCGTGGTCCATGGTCCGTGGTGAACCAGACGCCCTCGACGCGCTGCGCAGCCCTCCACACACCCCGATGGGTCCCCGTGGCTGAGCCTAGGAAGTTCTACCCGAGGACTTCTGGTTCTGTGTCCTGCTCGGTCTGCATGTAGGATGAGCCAGAAATACCAGGGAGCTCCCATCCCTGAGTCAGCCCCTTCCAAAGAGGGACTCAACTTAGCAGATGAATCTTACATGGTCCTCGCCCGTCAGGGGCCCTTCTGAGGAGTGTCCGAGCGTTTCCCCAAGGAGCCCCATGGGATTGCGCCCAGGTACGCATGGTGCCAAGCTGCCCCTGAACACACTTGGGTGGGTTCCCTTCCCTCCCTGCTCCACTCTCCTGCCCATATTCATGAGCACTAACTTGACCCATCTCCCACTCCTGGTCTCAGGGTCTGCTTGTAGGGACTGGCCCCGGCGCCACTGTGGAAGCAGCGCAACCAGACTGAAGCCC
Source organism: Trichechus manatus latirostris (assembly GCF_000243295.1). Taxonomy (NCBI): domain Eukaryota; kingdom Metazoa; phylum Chordata; class Mammalia; order Sirenia; family Trichechidae; genus Trichechus; species Trichechus manatus. The sequence goes on from NW_004444201.1 coordinate 1,674,314, forward strand.
CGGACTGAAAGGATCACGGAGGGGCGGGTGGAGTCGTCAGCGGTGCATATGCCCAGCGTCCCGCAGGCGCCGCCCAGAGCGCTGTGCTCCCCCTGGCACTGATGCGCCCTGTGGACGACCAGGTGGAGCCTCCCTCAGTCCAGGGCAGGGCAGGAGCAGGGTCTCATGTCCTTCTCAGAAGTAACATGCCTCTGCCAGTTTTGCTGGGTTCCTCTAGCGGCTTCAGCAGCGTCAGTGACCTGAGGCTGAAGGGCACGAAGGCGCAGTGATTCCCTTCTGCCTCAGGTCCTGTCCTCCAGGCTTCTGTGCCCTCCTTGTCTCTCCACCACCCTCCTTTGGAGCTGGCCAAATCTTTCCCTGTCTCAGGCATTGACCTTGCTCTCCCCTTCGCCTCCACCCTCCATCCCACCTCACCCCACCTGCTGAGGGCCAAGACGCCCCAGGCTCTGCACGCAGGGTTCAGCCAGGATGCAGACCCCACAGCCTCTACAGCCCCTCCTGGGTGTGGCGGGGAGGCGCTCTGCCCTCTGTCTCGCTCTGGCCACCCTTTTTGTCTACAGGCCAGAGAGAAGTTCTAAAAGAGGAGACTTATTCTCCCCCCATCCCCTCACCACTCCCCCCACACCCACACCTTCAAACTCTGCCCAGCTATTGGCCTGTGGACAGGACCCGGGTTTGAGGACCTGTGGGGACCCAGCTTCCTAGTTTCCTCAAGGTGCTCCTGGCCTCCCATGGAAGCCTGGATTTGCAGAGAACCAGTGTGGGCGCAGACACGTGCAGCCTGCCCCCACCATCACCTCATGAGGAGCCAGGCTTTGCCAAGGCTGGGAAGGAGTGTGGGCCCGAGCCAGATGCACGAGGCAAGGAGTCTCACCTCTCACTCCCTGGGGTTTGGTGTGTCCTTCTCAGAGGCCCTGCTCATCTCCCTGATGGGGCCCTGCCTGGACAGTGAGGGGCCGGGATGCTTGCAAGCCCACCCTCCTGCACCTGCACCGTGGACATGTGGAGCAGTATGCACCCAGGCTTGAGCTCTCTTGTCCAGGATGGGCCCCCCCAGGCCTGAGGCCGTGAGCTAGTTCACCCCACGGTGCACTGCAGAGGACCTGGGGTGGGGTTAAACGCAGCCACACAAAAATAACCTTCAAGGAACACAGTTGTCAGACGTGGGGTCACGGTGGTGGGAGGAACACTATCTGACTTCACCCCCATCCCACCACTCCCCTACACCCCCTCGCTTGGGAAAACCCAGTCCTCCTGGGCCCTGGGAGCCCTGTGGGAAGTCTACGCACATTGAATCTGCATCATGACAAACTTGAGGGTCCCCTGGTGCTGCTGCCACTTTGAGTCCACTGATGGCTCTGATAGCAGAGGATCCGCAGGTGGGTGCGGGACTCACTGACCTAGGAGGGGAGACTGCTAACAGACAAGGAGCCCCGCTTTATACAGACACTCATCTCAAACAGCTTTGACAAAACAAAACATCTTGGTTTTCTGGGGGATGGTGTTAATATAAAATTTATGAATATAGACATAAGTATTAAAAAACTGAATTTGTCCTTCATATATGCTGGATCCAGAGGAGCTCAGGCCCCTGCAAATCCAGCCCAAGCCCCAGACTCTGTTAGAGCTGGTATTCTAACCCTAAGCCCTGTGACTGGGGGGTTCTCTGTCCAGCAGCAGGCTCCCCTTTGAGATCCAGTGGGAGCCTGGCCCTGGGCGCTATTATACCCAAGGCCAGGAGTCAGGGCTGAGGGGCTGGAGGGGAGTGTGGCGTCTGTGAAGTGTGCCTATGACCGGTGACCACAGAGGGACTCTGGCCGCCAAGCTGGCTCTGCTGTCTCCACAGAGCCTTGTCAGGGCAGCCAGAGAGCACATCCCCTGGCTGTGCGGGCTGCATGCTGCACCTGCCGGGGCCCTGCACGCACCCACAGGACCGGCAAGGAGGCGGCGTGGAACCCTCCCCTGCGTCCAGCCTGATCCCGGAGCACCAGGGCTGCAGAGACCTATGTGAAGACTGTTGCAGACAGGACAATGACAGACCATGCTGGCGTCCCCTCTCCACAGGGCCCAGTAGTGCCTGGTGTCATCTGGGGATACACGCTGTGGTTCAGCACCGACCTGGGAAGTGTGCTGTGTACTTGCAGTGAGATACCACTCAGCCATAAAGAGGAGTCAAGTCCTGGTGCACGCCACAACATGGATGAACCTGGGAAACATGCTGGGTGAGATAAGTCAGACAGGAAAGGACAGACACTAGGTGAGCCCATTTACATGGACCATCCAGAATAGGCAAATGCAGACAGACAGAAAGTAGAATAGAGGTTACCAGGGTGGGTCGGGGGATGGGGAGTTATTGTTTAATGGGTACAGAGTTTCAGTTTGGCTAACGAAAAGCTTCTGGAAACAGAGAGTCGTGATGGTTACACAGCATTATGGATGCAATTAATGCCACCGAATTGTGCACTTAAAAATGGTTTAAACGGCAATAAAATTAAACATATATTCATATATATACTTATACTTCATATATATACATATTATACATCTACCTATATGTCCCTGGGTGGCACAAGCCGTTTGCAATCGGCTACTAACCAAAAGGTTGGCAGTTTGAACCCACTCAGGGGCACCACAGAAGAAAGGCCTGGTGATCTGCTTCCATAAAGATTATAGGCAAGAAAACTCTGTGGAGCTCAGTTCTACTCTGTAGCACATGGGGTCACCATAAGTAGGAATTGACTTGATGGCAGCAGGTTTGCTCGTGGGAATCCTTGGGTGGCACAAACAGTTAAGTGCCAGGCTGCTAACTGAAAGGTTGGAGGTTCTGGTCTACCCTGAGGTGCCTCAGAAGAAAGGACTGGCGATCTACTTTCAAAAGGTCACAGGGTCACAGCCATTGAAAACCCTGTAGAGCACAGCTCTACTCTGAAACAAATGGGTCATCATGAGTCAGAGTTGACTGCAACTGGGAAGGGACTGGTGGACCAGCTCACAGAGACCCGTTCAGACGTGATGCGCCCACACCCCGGATCCCAAGAGGAGTGAGTGCCCAGCACAGAGGCGCTCTACAGCCGTCTGATGTCCTGCCCTAGGAACCAAGGCCTGCCGAAGAGAGATGTCAGAATGGGAGACATGTGAGAATGAAGAGAGGGTCCCAGGAGGAAGAGGGGAGGGCCGGGTGGGCGCGTGCGATGGAGACCCAGTGTTTAGGTCTACAGGAGCTCTTCTGGGTGTGCCCCAGGCACGTGGTCCACAGGGAGTTGCTCTGAGGAGTCCCTCTCAAAGCCGTGCCCTGCAGCACCGGCTCCCGGCAGGGTGGTTGGCGGTGCCCAGGGCAGAGCCTTCTCGCCTCGAGCAAGGACTCCCCTTTCCTTCCCAGTGTCTTTCTACAGCAGACTGTGGTGCTTTGTGGCGTCCCGCCTCCACAGCTCCCTGAGGAGCCCAAGGATGCTTCTCCTACTGAAGAAACAAAAGCAAGGACAGACAGGCAGACAATGGGCACAATGAGCAGGATTTAGTGCCTCTTTCCTCCTTTCCAGGACCTCCAGGAGAGCCGGGCGGCAGGAGGCCCAGGACACCAGCACACCACCGAAGAGGAAGGAGCAGAGGAGCTCATCCAGTGAGGACCTCAGGGATGGAGTCCTGCCTTGGGATCGGGAGAAGGAGCCTAGGGGAGGGAGGGAGAGCACCTGAGGGGAAGGAGAGGGGACGAGGAGGCCGGAGAATTGAGATGGGCCCAAGGCCTTGTCAGACCGTGACCACACAGGAAGTGGCCACTCCTCCCCCTACCCCAAATGTCCGAGAGAGTGGAAAGGACCAGAAGAGCCTCCCGCATGACCCCTGCCTCAGGCCCGCCCCCCTGCCGCTGCACTGCCTGCGGATTCTGGTGCCAGCCTCAGCCTGTGTCCCAGCTGCTCTCCACTCTTCAAGGACATCTCTCTGCAATTGTCCCCTTTCTCCTTGTCGGTTTTTCCCTCTCCACCTGATCAGCACAGCAGGGCAGACGTGCCCTCACCTTTCACATCTGCACAGAAAGCTCTCCTTGCCCAGTGCCCTCCACCTGCAGCCCCAGGTCTCGGAAATCCTAAAGTGAGCACGACCCCCGGGGCCACTCTACGTGCCCCACGGCCCAGATGCAGCCATTTCTTCTTCCCACGGGAGCCTCTTCCCTGTGTGCTGCAGCCTCCCTGTGTGTAGGCAGGGACCCAGGGATGGAGTCCTGGAAGCACTGCCTGGTGGGGGCCGTGAGGGCCTGGGCCGGCTGACCGCACCAGTAAGAACACAGAAGCACGGCCTCACTCTTCCCCAGGCCTACGGTGATCGATAAGTGTCTGCACGTCTGCATGTCATAGCCATGGCTGCTGCTATCTGTGAAGAGGTTACACCTGAGGGGGCAGGGGTGGGTGTGAGAGCGTGTAAGACCATATCAGCTCTCTATGTCTGTCTGTGCGTGTGCCAACACGGGAGTATGTGGACGTGTGTCGTGTGTGTGTGTGTGTCTGTGTGTGTGTGTCTGCGTGTGTGTCTGTGTGTGTGTGTCTGTGTGTGTGTCTGTGTGTGTGTGTGTCATGTCTGTGTGTGTGTCTGTGTGTGTGTGTCATGTCTGTGTGTGTGTCTGTGTGTGTGTGTGTCTGTGTGTGTGTCATGTCTGTGTGTGTGTGTCTGTGTGTGTCATGTCTGTGTGTGTGTGTCTGTGTGTGTGTCATGGCTGTGTGTCTGTGTGTCTGTGTGTGTCATGTCTGTGTGTGTGCATGTGTCATGTCTGTGTGTGTGCATGTGTCTGTGTGTGTGTGTCATGTCTGTGTGTGTGTGTCTGTGTGTGTGTCATGTCTGTGTGTGTGTCTATGTGTGTGTCATGTCTGTGTGTGTGTCATGTCTGTGTGTGTGTCATGTCTGTGTGTGTGTCATGTGTGTGTGTCTGTGTGTGTGTCATATCTGTGTGCGTGTCATGTCTGTGTGTGTGTCATGTCTGTGTGTCTGTGTGTCTGTGTGTCTGTGTGTGTCATGTTTGTGTGCGTGTGTGTTATGTCTGTGTGTGTGTCATGTCTGTGTGTGTGTCTGTGTGTGTGTCATGTCTGTGTGTGTCTGTGTGTCTGTGTGTGTGTCTGTGTGTCTATGTGTCATGTCTGTGTGTGTCATGTCTGTGTGTGTCATGTCTGTGTGTGTGTCATGTGTGTGTGTCTGTGTGTGTGTGTCATGTCTGTGTGCGTGTCATGTCTGTGTGTGTGTCATGTCTGTGTGCGTGTCATGTCTGTGTGTGTCTGTGTGCGTGTCATGTCTGTGTGTGTGTCTGTGTGTGTGTGTCATGTCTGTGTGTGTGTGTCATGTCTGTGTGCATGTCATGTCTGTGTGTGTGTGTCTGTGTGTGTGTGTCATGTCTCTGTGTGTGTCATGTCTGTGTGGATGTCATGTCTGTGTGTCTGTGTGTGTGTCATGTCTGCATGTGTCATGTCTGCGTGTGTGTCATGTGTGTGTGTCTGTGTGTGTGTCATATCTGTGTGCGTGTGTCATGTCTGTGTGTCTGTGTGTCTGTGTGTGTCATGTCTGTGTGTGTCATGTCTGTGTGTGTGTCATGTCTGTGCGTGTGTGTCATGTCTGTGTGTGTGTCTGTGTGTGTGTCATGTCTGTGTCTGTGTGTGTCTGTGTGTGTGTCTGTGTGTGTGTGTGTCTGTGTGTGTGTGTCATGTCTGTGTGCGTGTCATGTCTGTGTGCGTGTGTCTGTGTGTGTGTGTCATGTCTGTGTGTGTGTGTCATGTCTGTGTGCGTGTCATGTCTGTGTGTCTGTGTGTCTGTGTGTGTGTCATGTCTGTGTGTGTGTCATGTGTGTGTGCCTGTGTGTGTGTGTCATATCTGTGTGCGTGTGTCATGTCTGTGTGTCTGTGTGTGTGTGTCTGTGTGTGTGTGTCATGTCTCTGTGTGTGTGTCTGTGTGTGTGTGTCATATCTGTGTGCGTGTGTCATGTCTGTGTGTCTGTGTGTCTGTGTGTGTGTGTCTGTGTGTGTGTGTGTCATGTCTCTGCGTGTGTGTGTCTGTGTGTGTGTGTCTGTGTGTGCGTGTGTCATGTCTGTGTGTCTGTGTGTCTGTGTGTGTGTCTGTGTCTGTGTGTGTCTGTGTGTGTGTCATGTCTGTGTGTGTCATGTCTGTGTGTGTGTGTCATGTCTCTGTGTGTGTGTCTGTGTGTGTGTCTGTGTGTGTGTGTCTGTGTGTGTGTGTCTGTGTGTGTGTGTCTGTGTCTGTGTGTGTCT
>NW_004444201.1:1680658-1699922 GCF_000243295.1 Trichechus manatus latirostris
CTGTGTGTGTCTGTGTGTGTGTCATGTCTGTGTGTGTGTCATGTCTGTGTGTGTGTGTCATGTCTGTGTGTGTGTCTGTGTGTGTGTCATGTCTCTGTGTGTGTGTGTCTGTGTGTGTGTCTGTGTGTGTGTCTGTGTGTGTGTCTGTGTGTCTGTGTGTGTCTGTGTGTGTGTCATGTCTGTGTGTGTGTGTGTCATGTCTGTGTGTGTGTCATGTCTGTGTGTGTGTGTCTGTGTGTGTGTGTGTGTCTGTGTGTGTGTCATGTCTGTGTGTGTGTGTCTGTGTATGTGTGTCATGTCTGTGTGTGTGTGTCATGTCTGTGTGCGTGTGTCATGTCTGTGTGTGTGTGTCTGTGTGTGTGTGTCTGTGTGTGTGTGTGTGTGTCATGTCTGTGTGTGTGTGTGTCTGCGTGTGTGTGGCCAGTTCCCTAGGGGGCTGCCCGGCTGGGGTTGTGACCCTGAGGCTGCCTCTGAGCCTCCCATTTGCCCAGGAGGAGGGATACAACTGACTGCTGCATGTAAGTCCTGGGGCCTCCACCCACCTATGGGCCCACGTTTGGTAGAGTGGGCAGGCCAATCCTGAACAGAGCAATAGACCCTGGAGGTTAGCAGACGGGCCACTGTGGGGACATGGACGGGCCTCCTCACGCAGAAGGGCCGTGGGACACCCCATGCCAGCGCTGGTTTCCAAGCCTGCAGCCCTCCCCCTGCAAGAGGAGCATTTCAGGCCCAAGGAGAACCATTCCCAGGCCAGTGAGCTGATGCCAGTCACCATCTTCCCCACCCTAGAGGGGTGCCCAGCCATGCATTCCCCATCACGTGCACCAAAACAAGGGAGGGGAGTGAAGAGGATTCATGCCCAACGGGGGCTCTACTCTTCATTGAGAACAGTGGCCCTGCAGTGGGTCTTAGTCATTTCACCTGTAAAATGGGTACAAAGACAACTCCTAGCTGACAGACACTGGTTGCAAGCAATGCACGGGATAGCATTTGTGTGTGTGATTCTTTCCCTTTGTAAAAGTACTCCTTTTCATGTTTCCAGTGAATTCAAATGGGGAGTTCACGGCAACAGGCTGCCCTCTTCCTCTTCTCCTCCATGAAGCCTGGTGAACCCCTTGAGCTGGCTTCCCACCAAGAGGTCCTTGTCCTCATCCTCCCTCAGGTGCTGGGTTTCCCTGACATCCCCATGCAGAAAACGGAAGGGAGTTTCCTCCTGGCCTCACTGGGGCTCCACATCACCCTGCTGGTCCAAATTCCCAAACCCCATGAGGTTGTAAATCATATCATTTCTCATTTTTCTTCACAAGTACCTGTATCTGTTTTAGTTTTTCAAACTCATTTCACATAAGCAATCGTACTTTTACTAAATTGCATCATAAATTGAGCACATCATCTGTGCCACCCAGGAACCTTAATGAAACTAGAAACAAGGTAAAAAAAATGGAAGCAGAAACCACCAGGTGAAATTTCAGGACTCCCTCATGGAGAATCCACCAAAACCAACATGCAGCTGCAAAAGTCAGAGATAGAAAACAGAAACACAAGGAAATCGAAGAAACAGAAATGAGATTAAAACAAATTAAAATATGTTAGAAATCAGAAAATTTGATACCAAAATCCAAGAGCTGATTACCTGGTGATATTTTTCTGACAGACAGGCATTAAAAAAACCAATCGGCAAAGAAACAGAGTAAAAACCCAAAGACACAAAGGCTGGTAAAGCAAGGCCAGCGCGTGCCTTTCAGCGCCCCAGGCCGGGAGGTGGACAGGAGAGGCAGCGGCGGGGCTTGGGGAGGTGTAGGGGGTCTGCCCCTGAGGCTGCCTCTGGGCTTCCCTCAGCCCAAGGCTGACAGAACAGCACCCAGCCTCAGGTCACCCGCACATGTCACGTGGCCCCACCATACCCCACAGTCTCCCATCAGGAAGACTGCAGAGCCCCGGAGGTGAGGGTCAGGGCCAGGGGCCAGGGGGGAAGTGCCCCCAGCTTTTCCCAGAGGGACACCAGGGCTTCCCCCTGCAGGAGAGCACACCCCATTCAGAATGCAGGGAGAGGCTGTGTCCCAGGGTCCTCCCCACCTGGAAACAGTCACTCCAGAGCAGCAGGCATGAGGTCAGTGTTGGGTGGGCAGTGTCCCCAGAGACAGGGGTGAGGTGGACAGGGACAGCGTAGGCCCTACCCCTGGTTCTCAACACAGCCTCTGCTCTTTACAGAGTGGATGGCCCTCAGACGTGTCCTCGTCTGCCTGAGCCTCAGTTTCCTCCTCTGTGACAGGGGATCTGAATACTACCTCCAGGATAGGGACAGCCTCGCCTTGTGAAGGAGAGGACCTCTCAGGTGTCTGGTCCCGGGACCATCCCGTAGGGACTCCTGAGGACACCCTGGGGGGAGCCCCCCAGCACACACCTAGGCTAAAGGAGAGGAGCCCAGCTCTCTGGTAGCCAAGAACAGACGTGAGTTTTCCTGAGAGTCCCCCAGCCCTGACCCTGACCCTGACCCATCCAGCACACACTGGCCTTGCCCTCCTGCTGTCCTCGGGCCACGGCAGCACCTAACCCACAGGCCCAGGAGCAAAGTACTCTCTCTCTGTGCTGGTGGCTCCTCTGATGCAAGGGCTTACATTTCCAGAGACAAGAACCAAAGTCCCCTCCAGAAAGTCTGCACCAAGTGACACCCCGTAACTGTGTTTGGGAATGCCCACTTCCTTACATCTTTACCAGCTCTGGATTTTGACAACTTTTCTCTCTTTTATTTCGGTCATCTGTTTGTCAACATGGCATTTCTTTGAAGTTTTTATTTCTTGATACATAAGTAAGGTTGAGCGACTTTTCTTTTCTCATGGCTTTTTTTGTTTCTTTCTTTGCCTTTGTTTATTCCTGTCCTAGTATTTTGCTGATTTTCTACGGGGCCATTTGTTGCTTTCATGTTGTTTTTTGGTTCATTCCGTGTGGCCTTGCAAACATTTTCTGTTCTGTCACTTACCTTTTGTGGTTTTTCCCTAATGCACAAGAATTCCCTTGTTATGAAATCAGATTCGGTAAGTGGTTTGCCTTAAGGCCTCCAGATTTCACCCTGTCCTGTGAGAGCCACATCAAATGGGTCTGGCCCCACCTCCCTTATTTTGGGGACACCCAGAGCCGTGGTGGATGCAGACTCCCTAGGGTCATGAGCTCTCCTGTCCCTCCGGCTGGTTTCCGCTTCCCTCGGATTCATGGACCCGCTTTTCTCTGCATCTGGGGCTGGACTGAGCAGGACTCAGAGCACAGCCCCTTTTCCTGATTCCTCTAACCTCTCTCAGGAAGACGCCTCACGCCCACAGCCTGGTGTCTGTCACGCCGCTTCTCGCCCTGTGCCTGGGTCATAGGGGAAAATTTCTTCTAAAGATCGTGCCCTAAACCTTTCACCCCAACCAGATCCACATCATAACCTCCTGCTCTAAAAATACATCTTTCTGTCTCTCAGTCCAAGTTAGTACACACCTCCTGAGTGCCTGCCTGCCCCATCCAATGTCACCTTCCTCTGGCATGTGTGTGGGAAATGGGGTTTGTCATCTGAAGTTTACTTCTGTGTTGAAAAAACTAAAATGCTGAGTGATAGTTGTATAAATTCTCATAGTCACAATACTACTCTCTTCAAAGGTGCTTAAAAAAAAAGAACTCTGTTGATGATTGTGATTCACATCTCTGGGCACCTGAGCGTGGTGGGGTCCTACCAGAGACAGGATTTTAGAACCTCTTTGCTCAGAGAGAGAGAGGCAAGGAAACACCTAGAATTCATTCTCTGATGCAGCCGGTGCTAAGTCCAGCACCCGCTCTGAGCAGGCCCTGCACTGGGGCAGCAGGTGTGCAATGGAAACAACGCAGACAGGGCCAGACCTCGGAAGCAGCGAGCCTGTGGGGGTGGCAGACATAACGGAGTGAGCATGGACATCCTTCAAGAGTCACAACCTTTGATAGCCCAGGATCAGAAAGGGAAAGGTGGCACTGGGCACACCCGACGGAGGGTGTTTAGGCAGGAGGACATGTGGGAGAGTGACTTTTCAGCTGAGACTGAGGGGATTCGGAGGAGCCATGGGTGAAGACAAGAGGGCCCTGGGAAGTAAACAGGCAAATACACAATACACATTGCGGTAAGCACGGGAAAAGAAGCTAAAAATGGAATGGGGCAGAAAAGAGGTTCTCCAGGCAAGGATCTTTCAGAAGCTTAGCAATGTCCTCTGAGACCTATGGGATGAGATGAGGCAACCTTTCAAAGACGGGGAGGAGCATCGCTGGAGGAAAGGCAATGTGTGCAAAGGTCCTGTTTGGGAGAAAAAGAAGCTGGGGGCTGAGTGGGGTGAGTGGGGGGGCTGAGCCCAGAGTGACACGGAGGTGGCACAGGCAGGGCCTATGGGCAGGACCAGGGGATCACTCTCCGTGGGTTTACTCTGCACGTACTGGAGACACTGAAGGATCATACCTGGGTGGGAGCACGGCCACTTCACGGTCACCTACAACCTCCACGGGGCTGAATTCGGTGGACAACCTCCGGCTCCACATTGTCCTCTAATGCTTCCCTGTCCTTTCACAGGTTGGTCCCCCCCTCATGCTAGAGGACAGCCACGCTCCTGGGGTTCTCCTGCTCCACTGGCCGCTTGTTCTCAACCTCCTTCCCTACTTCCTCACCTCCCTGAATTTTTAGCGCTGGTGGGCTTCATAGCTCTTCTTCTTGCTTTCACTGATTGTTTTATTTTTTAAATTGTTACTAAGTATTTTATTAATCATGACTATTTTTAATTATTACCTGTTTAGTTTATGTTTTAACTGTTACTGATTATTTTTATTTACCTCTGGCCCCCATAGGTAAGCATTCCCACGTGTTCCAGGATTGTCTGTATGCATTCTTGCAAAATGTGTGTTACTGTCTGTGCAGCATGTCTCATGACATACCCCATTAGTGGCCTTTCAGGACATGGACTCTGTCCCAAACGAGACTATGAGACCCTCTGTCCTTGGCCTCCTTTCCTCTTGCCACATCCCTAGGTCTTCACTGTGCTCCCCAGACCAGCCCGTCTCATCATATCAGGAGCTAAGCTACCTTGGTGGGTATCACCCAAGCCGCCCCATCCAGGAGCGGGGAGGAGCCGGGACTGAATCTGTCTGACACCTTATGCAGAGCCAGCGGCTGCCGGAAGCAGTACAGTGCCCACCTCCCAGTCAGCTATTGCCAACCTTCAGGCTATGGCTGCAGGGCTACTGAGGGACAACCTTCTAGTAAAAAACAATGCTTACTCTCCTCATGGTGGAAGAAAGTGTGCAAAAGGGAAATGTGCACCCATTTAAAGGTCTGGCTCATCTCCCTGCAGATCAAACCCCTTGTCCAGCTCAACCTCATTCACTCAATCACTTTTTCAACCCTTGTACAAATCCGGCCTGAGCAGCCACCCATGCTGATCTTACCACAGGTCTGAGGCTGTAAGGAAGGGTCAGAAGGACAAAACTCAGACGAGGACCAGGGCCAGCAGCGCACAGGACAAAGAGCCTACGTTCCCAAAGTGCAGCCGCCTCCTAGCCAGGACCCTTGGTTGCATTCCTGACCCTCTTTGGGCCTCAGCTTCCTCATTTGTAAAATGGGTTTACTGAGAATTCCTTGGCGAGGTGTGCCGAGGAATAAGTAAGGGAATGCATTGACTTAGCACAGTCCCTGCAGGTGAGAAAAACAGCCCACGCTGGATGTGCCTCACATAGACGGCTGTCGAGGCCCAGGTCAGGGACCCGGAGGGCAGGACACCCAAGCCTGTCCCAGGGGTGGAGGATCAGTAACGCAGCCAAAGAGGTGGGGTCTCTAGGATTTTGCAGACAAAGACTAGGCATAGGGTAGGATTTTTATTCACTGTTCTAGCAGGAACTATTAACAAATAAAGTCCCTAGTTTCATATGAACTTTTGTTTCCAATGATGTTGACCAAAAAGATCTTGTTTCTCTTGCAGAATTTGGAATTTTCACTTGTAATATGGCCAGGTCCCACCTCTTCTGTAAGGGATGTGAGACCGCCTGGATATGCGGAGCCTGCGGAGACCACACAGCACTTCCATATCACATACGAGCCGCAGGGTTTTATGGTCATTTGGACTTCCTTTTCTGTCCCAAAGGGCCTCTTTCCACTGATGCAAAGGGAAACCTGGGGTCTTTGTGCCCCAGGCCGGGGGCCCAGCGGAGGCTTCCTGGACTGCCTGTCCCCACCAGAACCAGCTACCTTGTGCCTGGAAAGAAGCCCACAAGGCCTGTGGTCCTGGGAGCTGGGAAGAAGGCAGATATGCTGCGTGAGGGGTCCAGACTGAAGCAAGTGGGGCAGTTTTTGCTATTCATGGAAGAGAAGACGGGTGAGGGTGCAGCTGGAAAAGCCAGAATCTCCTCAATCAATCTCTGCCAACTTGTCCACCACTAGGCGGCGGGCTCTGCCACCTGGGTCCTATTTAACGTTCGCTATTTGGGTCTTAGGACTGGCCTCTCTGGAAGGGGTATCTGAAGCCCACCCACTTACTCCAGCAGCACTCAGCCTGCAGGGCCAGAAATGGCCAAGGAAGGAGAAAGATGTGAAGTACACAGGGCTCAGCAACACCACCCTCCCCCTTCCCTGATCTAAGAGGCCGCCCCTGTACTAGGACAAGACTAGGGCTAGTACCGGGCCTGGTCCCACCCCTACCTATCCAGAGGTGCAAAAGCCTAACCCTGCATATCCCAGTGTGGTCAGGGGGCTGGGACTATGCGGCTGCTTCTTCATTCCAAACCCCAGCCACTCCGTGGGCCAGGATACACAGCTCAGTCTGAGGGACCAATGAAATAACCCTTTGTTTCCTTCCTGGCTTTGCAGACCATTACCAAGGACTCACCAAGAGCATCTGGGGTAATCTGCGAGTGTCCAGCAACCCTAACCCCTTCAGTCCAGATCCACAGCCTCATTTCAATCTCTTTATCTCTGTGCAGGTCTGTTCCTGGCATGAGGGAGTGATGTACGAGCTCCTGTGTCAAAGCCCAGGACTCCAGCCCAGGCTCTGATGTGTGCACCTGTGGGGCCTCGTGAGAGCTACCTAGACAGCCTGTGCCTCAGTTTACCTATTTATAAAGGGGGTTGTAGGAGATGTTAAGGAGCCCTGGTGGTGCAGTGGTTAAGTGCTCAGCTGCTCATGGAAATGTCGATGGTTCAAATCCACCAGCTACTCCATGGGAGACAGATGTGGCAGTCTGCTCCTGTAAAGATTGCAGCCTTGGAAACCATATGGGGCAGTTCTACTCCATCTTATAGGGTCTCTATGAAATGGAATCGACTCCACGGCAATGGGCCGGGTTTAGGAAATGATGCCTCACTGTGTCGTGGTGAAGCAGAAATGAGAGCAGCGTTTAGCTCAGTCCTGGCACACTGTAAATGCTTGAGAGGTGTCAGCCTGTTACCCCAGCCAGGCCTCAGCTCAGAGGCTGCAGATGCGGTGGGAGGCCCAGCACCCAGACCCTCAAGTCTCTGGGGTCTGTGAGAATTGCACCCTTGGCACCTGTGGGGTTATGGGGAGGAGCTAGCTGGGCTGTAGGCTGGGGAAGAGAATGAGGGGGAAGGGGTGGTTTTTCCAAAGGCAAATTACAGCAGCCTGTCTGAGGGAGAGGCGGGGATCCCTGCAGCTCTCCTCAGGAGGCCTGACTCCAGCACCAGGAAGTCCCTCCTCCGGCCATTCATGGGTCGTACACAACAGGGTGACATCAGGGGCTGAGAGGGACACTAAAAGAGGTGGCCTGGGGCTTGGGGAACTTGAGAGTTGGGGTTGTGGAGAAGGGAATCCTACCGCACAGACACCTCCAGGGCGGGGTCAGGCCCGCACAGGCCAGGCTGGCCCACCAGCCCTAAAACACAAGCTTCTTAGGAATTTCCCAAGGGAACTCGCTTCTTCCGAAGTGGCCATAGCATGCTGTCTTCTGGTAGATGGGCTTCTTCAAGTCCAAATCCCTGTGTAGCGAGCAGAAGAAAGTCATCTGAGAAAGGGAGAGGCTGTGCTGCCTCCTCCCACTTCCACATGCGGGTGACTGACAGGATAGCAGTCAAACCACATGGAGCTTCACCACCCACAGAGCAATTCCTCTGCACCTCCAGGCCCCTTGGCCCCACTTAGAATGAGGAAGCCAAGGCTCAGAGGTTCACACTGGAGCACCAGGAGCCAGGATTTGAACCCAGGCCTCTGTGCCTTTCTCCTTCCACTGCACCGACCCAGGTCCAGACCAACCACGACACCGCCATGCTCCAGAGCATGGATGGCATGGGAAGGAGAACCCAGGGAACGGACTCCATTCTTAGCCACAAGACTTATGAGACGCCCCCGGCTTCCTGTCTGCTCAGAGACACCCAGAGTCACTGTCTGCTGGACTAGCAGGGATCTGCATGGCCTACTCCAACCTGGAAACTAGATACCCCTGCATTTGGGGAGTGTTTTCTGCTGGGTCAGAGACTTGGAGACCCCCCTATTTCTGAGAAGTTGAAAGCCTCTTCTGTCTGTGAAATGCTGGGCAGGGGGAGGTGGTCCTGGTGGAGCAGTAGGGGCTGCTTTACCTGACAATAACTCCAGGCCGCAGGTCGAAGTTCTTGTCCACCACATCCAACAGCTCTCTCTCTGTCTTCTGAGAGGTTCCATAGGTGAAGATGGAGATGGACAGTGGCTCCGCCACACTGATGGCGTAGGAAACCTTGCAGAGAGACAGGTCAGGGGGACAGGTGCTTCTGCTCGCCCCCTACCCCCACAGAGTCCTCAGGAAGGGGAGCCCCCACCTGTCTGCCTAGAAAACTCCCACAGCTTTCCAGGGGCAGTCTCCATAGGAGCTCCTCAGCCTCCCTAAAGAATTTTGTTTTCCTCCCCCCAGGTTTTCTGAGGATCTGCCACAGCACCCAACACAGCACACAGAGTCACAATATTTGGGAAAAGTAACTGGCTTTCCTGCCAGGCCAACATCTCCTACTAGGGCAGAACTGCTCCAGGCGCTCGTCAGGAGGAAAGGCTAGGTCAGCATGCAGGGAGCTGCCTACCTGTACCGGTAGCTCACCACCTGCACTCTCCCCACCTGCACAGACACTCTCCCCACCTGCACAGGTACTCTCCCCACCTGCACAGACACTCTCCCCACCTGCACAGACACTCTCCCCACCTGCACAGGTACTCTCCCCACCTGCACAGACACTCTCCCTACCTGCACACTCTCCCACCTGCACAGACACTCTCCCCACCTGCACAGACACTCTCCCCACCTGCACAGACACTCTCCCCACCTGCACAGACACTCTCCCTACCTGCACACTCTCCCCACCTGCACAAACACTCTCCCCACCTGCACAGACACTCTCCCCACCTGTACACTCTCCCACCTGCACAGACACTCTCCCCACCTGCACAGGTACTCTCCCTACCTGCACAAGCACTCTCCGACACAGCCCGGCTTTCACCAGGGACTTGGCCACCCAGCGGGCAGCGTATGCGGCCGAGCGGTCCACCTTGGTATAGTCCTTCCCGGAGAAGGCGCCACCACCGTGAGCGCCCCAGCCACCATAGGTATCCACAATGATCTTACGGCCAGTGACTCCTGCATCCCCCTGCAGAGGGAAGGAAGAGCCTGAGCTCCAGAGGACAATGCCGGCAGGTGTGTTCCAAAGGCCCCTTGGCTGGGGGTCAGCCCAGAAGCAGCCCTGGGCTCTAATCCCCACTGGGCCACCAGCCAGTGAAGACAACGAGGTGGTGCCTAAGGAAGACGGGCCAGAGGTTTTCCAGGGTCACAGCCCGCTCCCAATGCCTTTGTTTCTATGAGTCAGTCACAGTGAGAAACTCGACCGCAGGGGGATACCGCACTGTGATAAGACAGCCCTGGGCCGTGGCGCCGGCAGACTGGTGACTTCACTGCAGGTGCCACACGTCTGCTCTGGGCACCACAGCAACAGAGAAGTCTTTAAAGGGCGGGGGCTCTAGGTTAAGTGATCTGGGGAATGTCTGCATACTGTATCCCCCCCCTTAAAGATCCACAGTTCACGGTAGCACATCTAGGCTTTGAGAAGTGTTTTAAGAAAACATCAGCTCTCCTTTCCTTCCACCTGTGTTTCTCAGTAGCTTTGCTCATAGAACCTGTTATGGGGGCTCGGCTTGGTGGCAGCACATCCCCAGTGGAAGCCCTGCAGGGGTCAGCAGCCTCTCCACAGCACCCATTCCTCCTCACTCCTGCTGGGCAGCGGGAAGGGGCAGCAGGTGTTCCCATCTCAGAGACCTCTGATGCACCTTGGTGCCCATCAGAGCTCATGAGCAAACACCACTGTGGTGAGTCAGCATCTTGGCAGGGAGAGCAGCTGTGGGCAGCTATGCCAGCCATTTGGGGTGTCTGGAGGTGAGGGCCTGGCAGGAAGCACTAAACGGGGATCCTAGGGACATAAGCCCATCCCTCTCCCACTCGCTGAGCATGTGACCGAGGCTAGGTCCACTGACTGCGCTTCGGGTCTGCAGCCAGCGCAGGCCATCCCACGTGGAGCAACTGCAGTGGCCTGTGGCTCCGGACCAGAGGCGGGGCACACCTGGGGGCCTCCGATGACGAACCGCCCACTGGGCTGCAGGTGGTAGATGGTGTTCTCGTCCAGGTACTTGGCCGGCACCACGGCCCGGATCACCTGCTCCTTCAGGGCCGAGCGCATGTCCTCCAGCGCGATGTCCTCATTGTGCTGCACAGAGATGACGATGGTGTGGACGCGCACAGGGATAACCGCACCACGGTCCTGTGCGTACTGGACTGTCACCTGCCGGTCGGAGTGGAAGACGTACTGAGGCCCTGCCCTGCATGTGGGTGCCAGGTGCAGACATCAGGGATGGCCAGGCGCTCGGGGACCCAGGTGGCCTCTTGCCCACAGTGGCCTCAGGAAGCTAACCCACCCATTTGAACACCTGCCTCATGCCAGGGATGACTCGGCAGAGCTTTTAATCCCACAAAATCCGGAGTCTCAGGTGCTCTGGCATTTCCTCTCAACTTGTGACCACGAGCCACCCCCTCCTGTCTCAGAGCACCCTGGAGGCCCCAAATGTCCCCCAGCCAAAGCCTTCTGTTGACCTCCATGGCCTAGGGCCAAGGTATCCCTGCCCCAGCCCGGGAGCACAGGGGTCCATGGGCCATACATGGAGGGTTCCAGATGCATGTGGGGCCAGCAGGTCGGCCTGCTGAAGGGGCAGGGTGAGAGGAGCTGGGCCAGTGTGACAGAGAGAGGAAGCAGCAAGGGCAGCTCTAGATGCCAGCCAGAGAGCATGAGCAAATGCCCCTGGAGGGGAGGATGCTGCCGTGATGCCCTTCAGGTCAGGCTGCCGAGACATCCCTGCCATCCGGGGCCAGCACCATGTCCATTCCATGCATCACCAACTAACGTTTAAGCCATCACAGTGAGCAAGGGACTGCGGTCCCCACTTTCCCAATGAGAAAAATGAGCCTGTGGGTTGTGAAGTGTGTGTCTGAAGTCCCGCAGGCAGCAGTGCAAGGCCAAAGAGAGCTGGAGAGCCCATGTCCTCCCCACGGTGGACAGAGTGCCCCTGTCTTCTGGGCTCGTGCTTCCCCACACACCCATGGGCCTGCAGGTCCAATGCCACAGACCAGCTCTTCTGGATGACCAGGGAGGACAGCCGGGAGCCCTGGTGTGCAGAGTGAAGCGAGGGAGGGGAAGGCAGAGAGCCTGGGAAAGAGCTAACACTGACTTCACACACACCTGTGCTGTGAGGGGCTGTGACCACCCCATTTTACAGACAAGAAAGCTGAGGCTCCAGAAGGCAAACACCTTTGTCAGGACCACACAGCCAGGGGAGCAGGGATCTGACCTGAGCTGCATGGCCTAACACCACTCCAGACCAGAGGGGCATGCTGGGCCATAGGCCCCATGCTGCCCAGGGCAGTGTGGGCCCACACGAGTGGTGTCAGGGTGCCCAGGACGTGTGCTGCCTGCAGGAATACAGCTCTGGCAGGCAGTCCTGGTAGGACACTGCCATGGGCAGAGGGCTTCTCCCTACCTAGGCCCTACAGGACCTGGGGCAGCTCACTGTGCCTCTCTGGGGCTGGGCCAGCCCAAGGCCCCTCAGACACCCACAAGTTAGCACTGGGTCTACATGAGACTCCCACGCTGTATTCTGGCCAAAGAGGAATGGGGTGAGTTCTGGAAGAAGGAAGAGAAAGAACCCTGAGCACACAGAGAGCATCCCCTTCATGCTTCACTGTGCACACAGAGGATGGGGTGTGAGGCTTCTAGAGGGGTCCCCCAGCAGGTTGGAGGGCCAGGTCTTCACACCCCAAGGAGCTGTGGAGGCCCACACACTGTTATTCCCGTACAGCACCTTCCCCTTCCGGCAAAACCCTGGCAGACCCACCAACTGGCAGCAGAACAAAGGGCCCCAAGCTCTGCTCTTATCTCACTGCATCAACAAGATGTGGGGAAACAGTGTGGAAAACACAACTCTGACCAGGTACAAAACTAGCCATCCCGCTGTCCCCCCATTCCCAATATCAGCAGCAAGAATTTGCTCAGGTGCAAAGGCCCATCCTGTTCACAGTCAACACTCTGGTCAGATGATGGAAATCCTTTACAAACAGAGCTGACTTCCCGGCACTGCCTCTCACAGGTGGAGCTGTGGGAAGTCAGCCAGACTGCCCACAGGCTGGCCAAGGGGTCCTTGAGAACCTGCAGGCCAACTCACACCCCCACCCTCTGCCTGCCAGCCAGCCTGGGACTCATGGGCCAGCTGGCAAGGAGTGGGGCAGGCTCTGGTATCTGAGGGAGCATTTGTAAGAGAGCTCAGTGTACCTTGCAGGAAGGGAAGCCTGAAAGAGCCCGTTCTTTCCTCTCTCCCCTCCCCTGCTGCCTCCTAGACTCAGAAACCTCCGATTTCTTATCTAAGCAAAAAGAAGGGGCCTCCCTACATCAGCTGGTCTGGTAGGTGGGTAGCAAAAGGGAAGCGCGGTCAGCCCCTGTCCCTGTCCTGTCTCTGCTCTCAGATCTCCTTTCTGTGAACTCCCACCCTGTATGTATATCACAGCGCGTGGAGTTCCAGGCCAGGGCAGACCCACTCTCCACACTTGTTTCATTTGGCGCCATCACGATCTAAGTACTTTAGCTGATGGATGCAGATTCAGCTTCTCAGCTTGGGGTCACGCCGATGGCACACCTGCACTTTCTAGACCCGGGCACAGATCCTGTGCCACCTCTGCATATGGTCTGTGCAACTGGAGTAACAGCCACACACCCACCGCCGAGCTGTAAAACCACACATGCCAAATGCCACGTGCAGGAGCAGAAGAAGGTGCTGGCGGTGGCAGGAAAGACGTTGTGAGGAGGCGGGAGCCGTGCTGGCCACTGAGGGGCAGGCAGGGGCCTAAGAAAGACTGTGGAGAGAGAGAAACAAGGGAGCGCAGTGCAAAGGCTTGTGGGGTGGGGGTGGGGTGGAGAAGGTAAAGATGGAAGGCTTTGAATGCCAGAATGACTAATGGGGATTTTTTTCTGTAGGAAGCAGAGAGTTCTGGAGGATACAGGGCAGGAATCAGGAAATTAAACGTGAAGCCCCGGGAAGTGAGGGGAGGCTCCCAGCAGGGTGGGGTGGGGATGAGAAGGACTGCCAGGAGGCCCCGCACTGGCCCAGTCAAGGCAACAGGCAGAGGACGCTCTGCAGGGAAGGCGGGAGCACACGTCGGTGGAGGCAGAGGAGCTCTGGCAGGACTGGGGAAGGGCGCTCCCAACCCTTGCAGCTGAGTGGGAGGTGGCCACAGCGGCACACAGCGGGCTGGCAGGGTACAGGAGAAATGGGCTGGTGTTTGAGAGAGGCCTGCAGTTGAAGATTTGGTTACTGAGTGTGTGGAGGGAAACTCGAGCCGCAGTGTGGACAGAAGGGAGAGTGTGGTGGAGGAAGGGCCCAGAACCAGGGGAGCCACCCGCCGGAGCCACAAGGGGGGCAAGGGAGGGAACCAGCAGGAAAGACGTCATGGTGTCATCAGGGGTCACCGGGGCAAGGCACATGGAGGGAAAAGGTGGAGGAGAGGTCTGAAGGCTTGCATCACTGATGGCCTTCAAATAGTGCCCCAGCGTGGATTTCAACACTGCAGGGCTCAGAGGTTGGGGCCACAGGACGAGGAGCTGCAAACAGCAAAAGCAGAGCCTCTTTGTGAGAAACGAAGACAGGAAAAAGCCACCGTGAGACCCAGACAGCACAGACAGCCTTGTTCACGCCAGAGACCTGTGTAGGGAAAGACGGCAATCACAAAGCCTGGAAGCCGGGAACAGTAAGCGAGTGGCAGGAAATAGGGAGTCACCAGAGTCGACATATGTTAAGGAGTCAAATCACCTAGACCTCTTCTTTCAATGTCTCTGTATTTTTAAAATTTTTTCATAATAAAACGTTGGGGAAAAAAAGCCTAGAACTGAAAATTTTCCAAATAAATAAACAAAACCACCAAACCCACTGCCATCGTGTGGATTCTGACTCATAGGAACACTACAGGACAGAGAACTGCCACATAGGGTTTGCAAAGCTGTAAATCTTTACAGAAGCAGACTGCCACATCTTTCTCCAGAGGAAGGACGGGTGGGTTCAAACCGCCGAAATTTCAGTTAGCGACTGAGTGCTTTAACCACTGCGCCACCAGGTCTCCCTTCAAACAAATAGCTCTTATAAAAATCAACAATTCTTTGAGTAGCCAGACTACATACTTTGATGTTAAACGTGACAAGAATCCAGAGGATTTCAGGGTTCTTAAAGTTTGTCTGGTGGTGCAGTGGTTAAGAACTCAGCTGCTAACCCAAAGGTCGGCAGTTTGAACCCACCAGCTGCTCCTTGGAAACCCTACGGGCTGTTCTACTCTGTCCTGTAGGGTCACTGTGAGTCGGAACCGACTCGAGGGCACCTAACAACAACTACAAAGTTTGCCTAGAGAGCTCAGGCGGCAGGAGGAGAAAGCTCACCTGCGTCTTGGAGTCCGGCCTCAGCCAGGGGAGGGCACCAGAGCGTCTCAGATCTGCCATCTGGGCGTTGAGCTTGTGAGCAAGGACGATGGTGAGGGGCATGCACTCCTCAGTCTCATCGGTGGCATAGCCGAACATCAGACCCTGTAGTAGGGGGAAGCCGGACAGCAACTTGCTTCTCATCTAAAATCTCACTTCAGCAAGCACTCATTGGCTGTCTCATGTATGGAACCCTGCACTGGGCCCTTGTGGAGGGAAGACGGGATCCCTGACCCCCATCTAGAAGGGGGGAAAAGCCAAAATCGGGCATTAGTGACCACAGCCTTCCACAGTATGGCCAGGCCCTGAAGCCCACTCCAGGGAAGCAGGGTATCCAGCACGCCCCAAGCCTGGCTCGTGGCTCCCAGGCTGTCAGACTAGAATGTGGGTCCACCCCAGTGACCGACCCCGTTACTCATGAACTTCAGCAGCCAGCTCCTCCACGCAGCCAGCGTCAGGTCTGAGACAGGCCACTCCACCGTGAAGGCCTGACCCAGCCCGTGCAGAAGGGGAAGTTACCTGGTCTCCTGCACCCACGTCCTGTTCGTTTCTGTCTAGGTGAACACACTGGGCGATATCAGGGGACTGCTGATCCAAAGCCACCAGCACATTGCAGGTCTTGAAGTCGAAGCCTGGGCAGTGGGAAGCAAGCCTGTGTGGGCACTCGCAGACGGACGGCTGCGCTCCCTTGTGGGCCCAGGGCTGGGTGGGTAGGCTCTAACTAGCTGGGTCAGCCTAGGCCCAGAGTGGATGCCCAGGATGAGGAAGAGCACGGGTCCCTCACACATGTCTACACAGACTCGCAGCATGAAAGACAGGTCACACCAGCACTGCTCGAGGTGCACAGTGAGGGGGTGACCTATGGCCTTGGCCCCTTGCCCTCAGTCTCCTCAGAGGCACCCCCCCAGACCCAGTTTGAGCCTCAGTGCACAGAGCTCAGAAGCCCAGATGTGTGCCTCACCAAGGCGTTAAATTCACCGAGCAGAAACAGGGCACTCACACCACTCGGAGGGATCTGGAGCCAGCACCCCCTCCTGGGACGCACACGGAGACAGGGCAAAGAGAAGTGCTCAGGGTCCCAGCCCCTCCCCAGGCTCAGGCTCAGAGGTAGAGGGCTGCCCGCCCCGGGCCTGCATGCTGAGGACGGATTCAGGGAGCAGCCCTGCGCACAACGCCCTTCCCCTCCCTGGTCAGCTACTGGGCTCTGCGGCAGGCCACCGGGATGTGTGCAACAGACGCCCCCACACAGGGCCACGCACTAGGGACAGGATGACCAACCGTGCCCTGAACTGCAGTCACCTCTTTCTGTTCTCCTATTCACACTGCCAGAATGGGCTCATTAAAAACAGATCCAGTGTATTGTTCGTGACCACTGTTTCAAAGAACAAAACCGCAACTCCTCAGAATATCACTCTACAGCCATTTTCTCCTGACCCCAGGACCTTAAATCGCATCCCCACACTTTTCCTTCAGCCAAAATGAAGTGAGGCTTGACGGTGCACACGGTACACTGCTCCACCTCCACCTTCTGCTACTATGGTCCCTCTGCCTTGAACCCGCTTCTCAGACCCCACTCGACCGTGGGCCGCGCCCCGGTGCAGGCACACATCAGCCTGGGGCACACAGAAACTTGGCCCATTGCCAGACGTCCCCCTCTCCCTTTTCCCTTCTAGGGGACTTCGCCTCCTGGGATCCTCTGTACCTCACGTGGAACAAAGGCCGCCCTTGAACGAGGCCCACATGTAAGCGCACAGACTGGGTTTTCCTGGTGGAGTAGGGAGCAGGCTCCGCGTGGGGACCTGCCAGGAGGCGGCTGCTTGGGGCAGTGTGTTTCCTCATGAATGTTCCACGTGTCCCGAGGAGAATTAACCTGCACCCACTGCTTCTCTTCCCGGGGATTCTTGAAACCCCTCAAAACATGCTCTCACGTGCTCAGGTGAAGCTAACTGCTTGTGAGTCCTTTCGACCCTGTCAGACCGGCTGAACTGACACTCCATGTGTCTGCTTTCTCTCACGGATCAGGCTCTCTCGCTTACAAACGTGCAGGTGTGGTCATCCCTGCCACACCACGTCACACCTGACAACCAGTAAGTGACATGGGGCAGAAATTAACAAACCCAGACAGTCCAGGAAGGCTGCCCTTCACTGCCACTGCTTAAGGTGGTGAGTTCAGAAAGAGCTGAGACCCAAAAGGGATTTTGCTTTAAACCCGGGATGACCTGAATATCTAATGCCAGAAGGCATCATGAGGCCTTTAAGAACTTCGGGCTGAGCCTGACACTGGAATTCCACGCACACAGGCCCTCAGACCCACCCTTGCACCTGGGTCTTCTCATGCCGGCCCCTGGTGCCTTTGCCCACCCAGCCCTCTTCTCGGCCTCTGCTTCGTGGCCTCAGTTCTTTCCAGCTCTCAGCCCCTGCCTGGCCACTGCTGCTCCTCCTCAATTCTCCCCGGCTTCAAGTCCCCCATGGTGGGGCACAGGTGCTGACCTGGGATGCCCTCCCTGAGCTCAGAGCCATGCCTGACTTGGGCCCCAGCCTGGCCTGTGCATCTGCTATCAGTACCGGTGCTGCAATGCCTCACCTTCTTCTATGTCTACAATGGCATCTTTTAGTGGAAGCCCAAGAGTCCGAACCTTGGTCTGCCACTCACTGATCATGTTACCTCATACAAATTCTTTACGTCTTCTACTTCCTCACCTGCATAATAAGTATACCAGCATTTCAGAAAGGATTAAACAAGACAGCACATACAGAGCGTATATGACCAGCACAGAGGTGACGTCCCAACTCCCTTTCCTCAGTGTGACTTTCTCTTTCAAAGCCTTACCAGCACTAAGACAACAGGTGTCTCCTAAACAAGACCAATGCAACAGCAATGGGCATGTGCTAGCTCAATGGGGCCCTTGACTGTGGGCAGGCAGGGGGTTCCTCTCCTGCTACTATTTGCACTTCCACAGACCAGGGGCTCAGATTTGACGTGCTTGGTGTTGGTGGACTCTCTCGCAGAGCCATCAACCGTGCTGGCCCAGAGGACTGCTGCCCCACCTTTGGCAGAGTCGTCATAGCCGATGTGCTTGATGGTGTCTCTCACCACCCGCTGGTAGTCCACGATGGCCGTGGAGGTGATCTCCCCACACAGCAGCACCATGCCCGTCTTACACACGGTCTCTGCAAGGGAAGAGAGAGGTCAGGGGCCACATGCCAGCAAAGGTGGCTCAGGTACCTAGAACGCTCACAGCACTGATAAAAGGACCCGTAAGGAATCTTACGGGGAATAGATTCCAGAAGGAACGCAATAACACTCAGAAAAATACTAAATCCCAGCACTAAGCCCTGACCACCTCCCAGTGCTTCCTGGAGAACAGTGCTTCGTGAAGAACTGGGCACACTGGAGTTCTCACAACACTGGGTACTTGTGTGACCTTGGACAAGTTATTGAGCCTCCCCAAGTCTCAGGTTTCTCAACTGTTGGAGGAAGATAATATGCTGTGTAAGGACTGAAATGAGACAATGAGAAGGCAGTGAACACACACTAGCCCCACCCCATCCCCAATGCTAAAGCTCCACTGCAGGCTTCAGGGTGGGGTCCTGACAGAGGATCCAGGCACGTCAGTCTTCTCTCCAGCTACTTACAAAACGTATGGGGGGCAGTGCCTGTAGTGTTGTACCTGGATGAGAGAGCCACCAGCGTAGGAAGCCTGGATCTGTGCATGACAGTACAGAGAATGAAGCTTGAGCCCCATGCCAAGCACTTCCTCCCGCCTGAGGACCGTGGCCAAGGCCCACTGCTGTGGGCACCCATCCTAATCCCATCAGAAAGGTGAGAGGCTGGACCTGGTCACTTCTGGAGCATCTAGGCTCTGTGTCCCTGGCTCTGCTGCTGTGCCTGCTGAGGGCATCAAAGGTTCCACCTGCCAAAGAACTTACCCCCAAAATAAAAACAAAGCTCCCCTGCCTGCATGAGTTCTCACGAAACAATGAATGATGCAGACATGAAAGAGGATTTCAGTGCTTCAATTTATCTAAAAGACCCCTTAGGAAAGCTATTGGTTGAATTAAGAACAACCGGTGAGGATTCAGCCCTCCTGTTGCTGTTAAATGGGAGACAAATTATTTTAAAATCTAATCATGCTACAAACTAGGGAATAGAACAAGGAAAAGAGCCAGACCTCTGTGCAGCCATCAAAAGACTCCTCTATGTTTTTGGCTCCTGTTCCCCTCTCCTCTCTCCCATATCCATCTTAGCTCCACACA
>NW_004444201.1:1704281-1724641 GCF_000243295.1 Trichechus manatus latirostris
CTTCACCTGAAGTACAATAAAATATATATATTAAAAAAAAAAGAACTCCTCTAATGGGGGTGCAGCTCACAACCACCCAGTGGCTTCCCTTGTTTCCAAGGTCTTGTATCTCGTGTGGAGAGTTCTTTTAGCAACACTGAAAGGCTCCCCACTCCCAGGGAGATCAAGTGTCAGAGAGGCCACTCTCCAATTTGACCCTCTACTGTTTAGGGTTGCTAGGATAGCTACTGCCAAGTTCTTACCAAGATAACTACCAGTTTGTTTCGTAGTTAGCAATGTTTTTCCTCCCTTCTATTTCATAGGAAATGTTGCATAATGAATTAGCCCACTGCAGACCATAGGACACCGATTCAGAAACCAAGGAGTAGGACTCCATGGTCTTATGCGCACTACAAAGGTCTCAGCCCAGCCCACTGAGGTCTCCGGCAGGCAGGACCCAGGCATTTCTCACCGCAGGCCACCTTGGCATTGGGGTCTTGCTTGAGATGGGCGTCCAGCACTGCATCACTGATCTGGTCACAGATCTTATCTGGACAAGAAAGAACATTGGGAAAGTCACTGAAATATAAGGTATAACATACCAAGGATGTTAAAATGATTAGGAATTTTGTCAGTTTACGTATCAAATCTACCCACCTAAGACATGCTTCTTTAAAAATAAAAGTTAGAAACACTGTGGAATTTTTATTTCTTTCCACTCCTGCCTAATTTTGGGTGATGTGTATTATATAAGTCATAGAATTACTTCAAAAGACACATACACTCCCAAATTAGCTCTTCTAAGAGCCCAAAGTAATTGGCACACATGTACACACACACACAAATGCACACAAGTTCTTGTAACCAATATGTCTCTCGTTCCTCAACATATTCCCTTTAATTCTAACATCTGGAAAGGTCCTAGAAACAGAAGTTAAAATAGTTAATAACATCAGTAGGATCAGGTGCCAAGTTGTAGAACCACAATGGACAAACAGATGCACCACACTGCAGATTCCACAAGACACAATACACTGTTTACAAACCACCACACCCAAGCCCAAGCTTCCATTCATGAGAATTCTACAGGATTACACCTACACACCCTCACTGCTCCACGAGATATTTCCATTAGCGCCTCTCAGATCCTCCTCCATGACCACTCAGCCTCCTGATGCCAGATGTCCTGATAGCTGAGTTTGACTTTATCAGTTAAGGTTGGATTGGCCAGTGTTCAGTATGAGCTGGAATTTGATCTTATTCTCCTCCTCTCTGCTATAAAGCCTCTATGTGGTCTAGCATGCTCACTTAGTGACACTGTGAAAAAATCCACTCTTGCTTGTGGGTTATGTGAACTGTCAGAGTTCACAAATTCAGAAATAAAAGTGACTTCCACACATATATCTCATTTCAAGCATTCAAAGTTGAGTTCTTAATAGATTAACAAGAGTCAGTTCTTAATAGATTAACAAATTTTTTAAATAAGAGTCCAGATCCAGAATCAAGCAGTTCTGCTCTCAAGAGTATATAATAAGTTCTGTAATTAATATGCCATAAAGGTAAACTTTCTAATCTCTCCTTCAGAAACTGCTAGTAAACATACGCTTGAGTTTTTCGATCCACCTTCCTGCCAGTGTCAGACCCTGGTTGTAAATCTAGGTTATCTGAGTCCAGAGCTTCTGTATAAGCTAACAAGGAGGGGTTCCCACTGCTAAAACATCCTAAAACAGGTATATGATGGCCACGTTAGGCCTACCCATCAGGACTCCTAGGGGCTATTCACAAGCTGATCATGGATGTCCAAATGATACAGTTCGTATGCTTCCAGTCCTCATAGGGAAATGCAACAGCTACTATGGATAAAGCTGGAGTCAGGCAAGGGTGTCAAAACAAGTCCACAGACCAAGATGGAGCCTGTCATGTATTGCATTGTGCCCCTCAAAAATGTGTCTTTCGATTTGGCTGGGCCATGCTTCCTGGTATTGTGTGATTGTCCACCATTTTGTCATCTGATGCCATTTTCCTGTGCTGTAAATCTACCCCTATGATGTTAATGAGGGGGATGGGCAGCAGTTGTGTTTATGAGGCAGGACCCAATCTATGGGATTGGATTGTGTCTTGGGCTGGTTTCTTTTGGGATATAAATGAGAGACACGAGCAGAGAGACAGGGGGACCTCATACCACCAAGAAAGCAGTGCCGGGAGCAGAGTGCATCCTTTGGACCTGGGGTTCCTTCATGGAGAAGCTCCTAGTCCAGGATAAGATTGATGAGAAGGACCTTCTACCAGAGCCAACAGAGAAAGCCTTCCCCTAGAGCTGACGCCCTGAATTTGGACTTTTAGCCTACTTTACTGTGAGGAAATAAATTTCTCTTTGTTAAAGCCATCCACTTCTAGTATTTCTGTTATAGCAGCACTAGATGACTAAGACAGACCCTAAGGAGGCCATTCTGAAGTATTTCTTTAGACTTTCAAAATTTTTATCAGCATCACTTGGTAGACCCAAGACAGTCAATAGTTCGTCTTCTTGGTAATTAAAAAGGAAACATTAATTTTATCTTTCTGGTGGAGAGGAATTCAGCAATGGAATGATAAGCAGAAAGTCACCCAGCATTAGAGGAAACTGACTTACATGGGCAGTTAATTTAAAGCAGTAAGTGAAAGTGGAATCGAACAAATTGATAGATTGTCATGAGGTAGAAAACAAGTGATTGATGAGTTGAAATTCTCATTCCCTGTCCAGTGAGAACATTGGTATTGTGTACAATAAGCCATGCTTGGGACCACTGGCCACTGCATGCCCATTTCCTCCAGGGTGAGTAAGTCTCTTTCCTTATCTATATATGGCCTTCACTGCCATGGGGCTGTAAAGAAGGTGTCAGACATAGCAATGTATCTGAGATTATGAGTATAGTAAACCTAGAACCTTCATCTATAAAGTTGTGCATAATGAAAGAGTCTGTTTACACTCAATTGAGCCATAAGGCTGTCTTGTGCATTGTGGAATGTTTAGCCACATTCCTGGCCTCTACTTACTAGATGTCAATAGCATTCCCTTCCCCACAGTTGTGACAACCACAAATGTCTTCAGGAGGCAGGGAGGGCAAAATTGCCCCTGGGTGAGAGCCATTGGCTTAACATATGGAAGGAGTAGTGCATTGAGATGGCCAAAGCTGGTATACACAGTGTGGAAGTTAAATATCTTCAAAAGAGAATGAAGACAAGGAAGATGAAAAAAGGCAGGCTTGGGAATAAGCTACCAAAAACTGCAAATGTTCAAATGAATTTTGAAGATGCATAAGTGCTTAAATAACAGGAACTAGTGCATCCAGCCCCCAGAGCTCTCCTACAGCAGTTGTTCTCACAGCGATCTTCCCTAACCAACATCAGCATCACCTGAGAACTTGTTAGAAATGCACATTCTCAGCTCCCACCCCAGACCTGCTGAATCAGAACTTCTGGGGTGGGGTCCAGTACCCTGTTTTAAAGGGTGCTTCGAGTGATTCTGGTACATGCTAAAGCCTGAGAGACAGTGTCCTAGGACTTGAGGTCCTGGACTTCTGACCATGGTCCTGGCTACCACCAAGGAAGCCCCTCTTATGCCCCCACTACACTGTTCCCTACCTGTCAGGGGCAAAAACTGCCTGAATCTTCCTCCTCCTCAAGAAGTCATCTACATGTACCTTAGCTAATATACCTGAGACTTGCAGGACCTGGAGATTTGTCTCAGCACCAATTAGAAGCACAACCAGTCACTTCTAAAGTGCCTGTGATTTACCTGCAAAATTTAGTGACCCATGGCGTTGTGTAAGGGAACATTCTCTGTTGACATAAGCTGCTCATTGATAACAGATTAAGGCCTCACTCAAAAAAAAAAAAAAGACTACAAGAAGTTAAGATCTGGGGATAAATTTTGTATGTATAAAACATTAGTCATCCACGGCTTGCTTTCCATTGCAGCCCCACTATGTTGAGATGCTGGTGGTGGGCAGCAGCTATGGACCTCAGCTTCATTAGCTTATAAATTATCATTTGCCTGATGGGCCACTGTTACATAAAGCTACAAATTATTAGAATGAAAAACACTTCACTGTTTCTCTAGAGATCCTTTATACTAACACAATTTGCTTCCAAGGACTCTACTCAACGTGACCCCGTTGGTGGAGTCGGTCCAGCTCAGCCTACTCACCAGGGTGTCCCTCTCCCACAGACTCAGATGTGAACATAAAGACGCCCTCTTCACTCAGAGAGTGGTCACACAAGCCATCCACCGACCCGTTCATCTCTCCACACTGCTCCGGGAAGCTTCTTCAGAGTGGCAGTTCTAATGCCGTGACTTTGCCTGAGTTCTTCTTTAAACCCAGCAAGCTTGTCCTTAGCAGAGACACAGGGATGGCTCTTGCTTGGCTGTCAGGAGCACGTGAGAGCGAGGTGAGGATGGTGGGAAAGGGGAGTGGACTGGACGGGAGGCGTCACTCCTCCTCCACCAGCCAGAGTGCTCCTGAGTGACTCCTATATATGGAAAAGTGAAAGTACCTGAGTAATCACCTGTGGAGACTGGAGGAGTCCATTTCCGGGGAGGAGAGTCTCCTTACCTTGAAAAATGCCAGTCCTTACCTCTGACCTCCCAAACCCTGAGCATCCGGTTGAGACTAGGTAGAGAAGACAGTACAAATCCCACAGAACTGAAGCTCCTGTGGGACTCCAGCTCTGCTACTCATCGCCATGTTGCTCCAGGGTTAACATCCCCGTTGGAGGGTAGGGTTCCTTGGACTCAGGGATACTCTGTCACAGAGATGTGGCTTAGGCTAGGATTGCAATATCCGTGGCTTCTGCTGTCGGGTCCTCCTCCTGGACCCTCCTTGGTCTGGATGGAGCTCTTCCCCCTCTTCCACCTCCTCAATCAGAAACACACACCTGCGTTCTGAGCCAACTTTAATGTTACACGACAGATTTATTTTAGAGGAAAAGCTTTGAGTCCATACTTTTTCTGTCAATAGAATTCACCTAAACTGTCAAATTCTTTAAGATGCTGGCAGTCGTATTAATAAGTAAGATGTTAAAGAATATTGGACAAGTTACAGAGATCAATGTTTTTCAGAAAAGGACTTTTGAGAGACAAACTAATTCCAGGAAAGATATCAGAGTCCAGTTTCCCAAAGCTTCCAGGTGGTAAATTAAACATCTGCATACTTCGTCCTAAGTACTTGATAAGCATTCTGCTCACATAGCTCCTGCATGATGCCTGCTTTGACCTAGGGAAGAAGTAAACAGGACTGGGTCTTCACCAGCTGATGCCCTACATGACAGCATCTCTCACTTCATTCTCTCCCACTCTGAGATCTAGCTGCATCCTCAGACCCAAGGAACAATAGGGAACTGACATGAGCAAGAATGAAAACAGGTGGAGAAACTGGTTCCCACTAGAATGCAATAAAAGGTAATCAACCAAAACCTCGCGCATCCAAGGACGGACTGCGGGAAACAAAAGGTAGGATGCAATACCCCAACTAACAATTCTGGTGAGCAAACACCATTCTGTGTGCTTATAATATAAGCATTTTATTTTTTAATTTCTGGCACACATTCGGGTGCTGCAGATCTTGAGTCTTGCTAATTGATCAGCAGTGGTAGTACTATCCCTGCAGGGAATTAAAGTTATGTGTATGTGACCTCTTCTGGGATAAAATAAGGGATTTGCACATAGATATCAGAGGCATTTAACAAACAGTGAACTGGGGTGCTTAGGCACAAGATTGAGGCAAGTTCAGAGAGAAGCTACGGGAAAGGACAAACATGGACCCAAATAGGGACTTTAGACGACACAGCCTTGTCAGGGTCAGCATACAGGACTCTTCTTGTTTGCACTTAAAATATTTCATCATCATCATCCCTTTGTAAATTTCTTCTGGGTACATTCGTTTCAAACCTGGAGGCAATATGAGCTAATGTTTAATTTGAACTGTAGACCTAGGTCACCACAGCAGTTAGAACAATATTGTAGCCATTATTTTCTAATTTGCTTTAAAGCAAGATAAAGTTTAAGTATCAAGTGATCATCAAGGTTCCTGGAGCTCACAAGAAGTCGGGAAACTAAGAGCCTACCTGCCTTCCGAATTCTAAAGCAGGCAGCAGTATCAGGGGTGAGAGGCATGCTGAGGGCTATCCTGGACAGAGAAGTGACGCTTTCAGAAACTTGTGCAGGATGCCTCAGCAGCTTGGACCCCAGTTCAGAGGGAGGGAAGCACCTGAAAAGCACCTAGTCTCACACCTTCTCATGAATGAATTCCATGTAACATGCTTACTAAATACCAGGGCACTTTATATTCTCTCAACAAATAAATGCGGTGAAGCAGCATGCAAAGCACAGGGTCACGAGTGCAGGCTTTAGGGCTGGAGCCCCAGTGTCACTGAACATGGCCTGGACAAGTCTCCCAACCTCTCTAGGCTGCTGCTTCCTCCTGTAAAGGTTAAATAATAACCTACCTCACAGCCTTGTTCTGAGAACTGCATGAGATCATTTAGGTAGGGTGAGTATTGAGCATAGGACTAGCACACAATAAAAGTTTCATGAATGTTAGCTAATACTATTATTAAGGACCTTCTATGTACATATACAGTGTATCTATGTGTATGTGTGTGTGTGTGTTTGTGTGCGTGTGTGTATAAAACGAAAACCAAACCCGTTGCTGTTGAGTCAATTCTGACTCATAGCGACCCTATAGGACAGAGTAGTACTGCCCCATAGGGTTTTCAAGCAGTGGCTGGTGGATTCGAACTGCTAGCCTTTAGGTTAGCAGCTGAGCTCTTAACCACGTGCTACCAGGGTGTGTGTATATATATATATATATATATATATATATATAATTCTGCATTTTTCTTTTTTCCCACAATCTATAATGGTCCTTTTTCACACCCCTGCATACAGATAGACCTCATTTTTTAGCACCTGAATGGTGTCCAATAATAAGAATGTACCACAAATTACTTAACCATTCCCTAATTTTTAAGTATTCTCAACTTCTCCAGTTTTTTAACATCACCATAATGTTCCAGTGAAGATACTTACTCAGTGGCAAGTTCTTTTTTAAAAGAGAAAATATAAGGCCCAGAAAATGCTGAACTGGGCAGAAGATTTCTTTTTTGTAACAAATTTCACCAATTAGATACCAGAAATAGCACTATTAACCAGAAGCTAGCAGGAATGTATGTGCATGCATATCTATATTCATGAAGGACAGAGTCACAGATACTTCTCAGACATATCCAAACACGGCAAAAACAGTCTTCTGGGTTTGAAGGCTTAGGTCTTTAGTCTCAGGGGACAACTTCGTCAATGGCATCACAAAATTCACGTTCTGCATCCTAGTGAGGTGAGTAGCTTCTGGGGTCTTAAAAGCTTGCAAGCAGTCATTTAAGATACAACTATTGATCTCTACTTGTTAGGAGCAAAAGACAAAGAAGGAAACAAAAGTCTCAGAGGAGAGACTAGTCTACAGGGCTAACAACCTACACCAGCCACAGCTTCCTCTACCCTGAGACTAGAAGAACTAGGTGGTGCCCGGCTACCACTACCAGTCGTTCTGATTAGGGCCACGATAGATGAACTCAGATAGAATGGGAGAAAAATGTGGAAAGAACTCAAATTCTTAAAAAGTCCAGACTTCCTAGACCAGTTGAGACTGGAAAACTCCCTGAGACTATCACCTGAGATCTTTAAAACTTGAACCGGTATTAACCCCTGAGGTCACCTTTTAGCGAAATGACTGATTGGCACACAAAATAAAGGATATTACCCTTGAGTATGGGGCTCTATTAAGAAACCATCTACATGGGATCAAAAGGTCAACAATTACTCTAAAACAAAGATGAGAAGACAAGGGGGGCAGGGAAATTAGAGTACTGGAAATGGAGCGGCCAAAACTAAATTATTGAGAATGTTGACACATTGTGAAAAACATTAACTGTCACTGAACAACGTGGGTAGAAATTGTCAAATGGCAACCTAATTTTCTGTGTAAACTTTCTCCAAAAACACAATGAAATATTATTTTAAAAAATAAATTTTCTAAGGGGGGAAAAAAAGAAGCTAGCAGAGAAGCTTCAACCTGTCCCCTTCAGAAAGAATTGGCAGATCTTGACAAAGATGTAACTACTTTGAGGGCTGATCCCACAAGGACTTCGTAGTCTTCATTTGCCATCATAAAAGCAAATTAAAGTCCCAGTTATGTACAGGCTGTCCCATTCTCCCTTACACATGAATCATACTAATGCTCCCAGCCTCGCTGATGACCTAAGTCCAATCCAATGTGTCAAAGGCCTACAGGTGAAATCTCACTTCCATGCACAAACTTCAGCTCTGACTTTCATTAACAAGCCTCTGAAGAAACTTGGCTTAGAAAATAAATTCCACTTTCAGTCGGATTTACCATGATGAATCTCTGAATTTAAAATATCAAGTGGAAGATTATGCTCCAATAAGCACCATATATAAGCCACAATGACCGTTAAGTTCAAGGTCTCTGAGGGCCCTGACCCTAGGCACCTCCTGAGGCAGGCTGGCTATGGAAAGGACCGGGTGAGGCTGCTATCAGCCATCCTGCGATGCCAGGTCTGGTGGCTGTGCCACCGGGAGAAGAAAGGGCAGTTCAGATGACATAACACTCTGGGTGCCGAGGTGGTGCTTGCAAATTCTGTGCAAGTGCAAACCTTTCTAAATTCTGGCTAGAAGGCCCCTAACTTAGATGGCATAATAACTTCATGGGGCATTTTCACAAAGACTTACTTCTTTTGCCTTCCTAATTTAGTTTAAGCACAAACTTTTCCCACACATGGCATCCTGGAGCATGAATGATTTATTTGTGAAAGAAAGATAAATTATTCAGACTACACTTTCTTTTAATTTTAGGTAATTTCGGCTACATATGCCCTTCATATAAAGTCCTAATAAACACCCCACATACAACAGCTATTCTGAAAAAGAAGAAATAAATGTGGAAAGACTTCATGGAAAAAGCAGGGCCTGAGCTGGGTCTCATGGGGCCCTGGTGACACAGTGGTTATGAACTCGGCTGCTAACCAAAAGTTTGGCAGTTCGAATCTACCAGCCACTTCTTGGACACCCTATGGGGCAGTTCTGCTCTGTCCTATAGGATTGCTATGAGTCAGAATTGACTCAACAGCAAGGGTTTGGTGTTTTGTTTTTGTTTTTGTTTTGTTTTGTTTTTTTGGTTTTGAGCTGGGCCCAGAAGGATTCAGAAAGGCAGCAGGGAGACAAGAGGCTCCAGTGGGAAGCATCACCAGCCAAGAAGCCAAAGCTGTGAGTTAGGGTTGGTGCAGAGAAGCATCAGCCCAACTGATGCAGAGGGATCACCTGGGGGCAGGCAGCAACCAAGCTGAGAGGGACAAGGCTGAGAAACTGGGCAGGCCATGAATCCAAGTAGTAGAAGCCCTACGAGGAGGCAATGAAATGGGAGTTTCAGTCTGAAAGGAAAATTCAAGCTTGATTGGAGGAGGAAGACTACAAAAGCAGAAAGAAGAGTTAAAATCCTGTCCAGACCTAGGAGTAACCTGGTGAGGGCCAGACCCTGAGATGCCCTATAACGTAACGCAAACCCAGCCATACATTTTCATTTTTTAAAAAACTGTATGGCTTTTATTTATTAGAATTGCCCTTTCCCCCAAACACGCATCCCCAAGGCTTGAAATCCTGGAAGGTGGCTCCAATTCTTGATCTTTTACATCCATATCTAATATCCCACAAAGCCTGTGAATTATTTCTCAATGATGTTTAGAATTCTCACCCTCCATTCCCACGCCCACATATAATCGTTTCTATATTGGTCCTTGTTGTCTCCCAGCTGGGCCCACCCTCCACACCAACACACCCTTCAGTGGTTGGTACCATGTTGCACAGACTAGGTGTTTTAAAAGTGCCTGCTGAGTGGTACCTGGAAAAATGAGCAATCTCATGCTAACTAACCCTCAGTAAAGCCATGGAAACAGTATTTAAACAGTGAAATCTGTCTCCCATAAATACCTACACTCTGGAGTATCGTTCAGCAATCAAAACATGAACCAAACGTCACACAAATTATGAATTATGACAATGCAATATTCGATGAAAACATAAGGGCCTGAAGAGAATATTCTCCAAAGCAATCTATAGATTCAGTGTTAACCGTATCAAAATCTAATGGCCTATATTTCAGAAATGGAAAAGTGAATCCTAAAATTCATATGGAATTGCAAGATACCCCACATAGTCAAAACAATCTTGGAAAAGAAGAATCAAGTTAGAGGACTCACAGTTCCTAAGGTTAAAACTCACTGCAAAGCTACATTAATAAAAAACAGTGTGGTACTACACAGCAATAGGCATATAGATCAAGGGAACAGAATTGATAATCCAGAAATAAATCTACATATACATCTATGTTCAGCTGATTTTTTACAAGAATATCAAGACCATTCAATGGGAAAAGAATAGTCTGTTCAACAAATGTTGCTAGAATAACTGGATAACCACATGCAAAAGAATGAACTTGGACCCATACCTCACAAAATGGATCAACAACTAATTATGAGCCAAAAATATAAAATTCTAGAAGAAAGCATAGGGAAAAATCTTCATGACTTTGGATTTGACAAAGGCATTTTTAGATATGACACCGAAAGCACAAGCAACAAAAGAAAAAATAAATTGGACTTAAACAAAACCAAAAACTTTTGTGCATCAAGGGACGTTATCAAGAGAGTAAAGATTTATGTACTTAACCTCAGAGCCCAAAAATTTATAAAGCAAACACTGACAGAGAAGGGAGAAATAGGCAGGTCTGCAATAATAGTTGGAGACTTTAGTACACCGTTTTTTATAATGAATAGCACAACTAGAAAGAAAACCAATAAAGAAATAGAAGTTGAACTACACTATTAACTAACTAGACCTAACAGAAATATATAGAACATTCCATCCAACAACAGCACGATATACATTCTTCTCTAGTGCACACAGAACATTCTTCAGAATAGACCATATCTAAGGACACAAAGCAAGTCTTCATAAATTTTAAAAGATTGAAATCATACAAAGTATCTTTTCTGATCACACTGGAATAAAACTAGAAATTAATAACAAGAAAACTGGAAAATACACACATATCTGAAAACTAACACTCTACTAAACAACCAATTGGTAAAGCGAAAATCAAGAGAAAAATAACAATATAGAGAGTTGAACAAGAATGAAAATACAATATACCAAAATTGTGCTCTACCGCAGCACTATTCACAATAGCCAAAAGGTGGAAACTACTGAAAGGCCCATCAACACATCTATGGATAAACAAAATGTGGTACATACATACA
This sequence comes from Trichechus manatus latirostris, assembly GCF_000243295.1. Classification (NCBI taxonomy): domain Eukaryota; kingdom Metazoa; phylum Chordata; class Mammalia; order Sirenia; family Trichechidae; genus Trichechus; species Trichechus manatus. The sequence goes on from NW_004444201.1 coordinate 1,715,628, forward strand.
ATGTAATACTACTCAGCCAGGAGAAGAAACGAAGTCTTGATATATGTTACAATATGGACAGAGCTTGAAAACATTATGCTGAGTGAAATAAGTCAATTACAAAAGGACAAATATTGTATGACTTCACTTACATAAAAAGACAACAAAAGGCAAATGTATAGAGAACAAAGTTTATTAGTGGTTACCAGGAGTGGAAGGAAAGGGGGAAGAGGGGTTAACAGTGATGGAAAAATCAGATTGATTAAGGGTAGGGTTGCATAGGCTGTTATTATAATTGATGTCAATAAATTGTACACCTGTAAAAAGTTAAACTGGCAAAAATTGCATGATAGCTTTATTTACAACAACAACCCCTTTTCCCCCAAAAAAGTAGCTGCTGAGACTGATTATGTACAACCAAAAACCTCACAGGATTTGGCTCCTTGGTTTGGAGGTTTAGGGTCATGGTTTCACAGGACATTCCAGTTAATTGGCCTAATAATGTTTTTAGTGCTTCTGTTCTACCTCCTAGTTCATTGCATAGTCCCTGGGGTCTTAAAAGCTTACAAGCAGCACTCCAAGGCACAACAATTTGTCTCTATTCACCTGGAGTGACAGAAGAAGAAGGAGAGTCAGGAACAGGAGGAGGATATGGAATGTGTGGCTAATTGCCCCAAGGAACAGCTTCCTCCTTTGCCATGAGACCAGAAAAACTGGGTGGTGCCCAGCTACCATTACTGAATATTTTGATCAAAGATTCAATAGAAGAATGCTAATCAAAGGGGGAAAATACAGAACAGAAATTTCAAATTCTCATGGATCAGACTTCCTGGAGCTATGGGGGCTGGATGAACCCTTGCAATTATTGCCCCACAAGATAATCTTTAAATTTTAAACCAACAATATGCCCTGAAGTCTACTCAAAATCAAACAATAGTTTAGCTAAACTAGTGAAAAAGGTCTGCTTTGAGCATTATGCTCTTTTAAGAACTGTCTATATATGATCAAAGTGACAACAACAGCTTGAAAGATTAGATAAGAACTTTATGGGGCACTGAGTTTATGTTAATTGGGGAGGAAAATTCAGAAAAGAAGGATGAGAATGGTTGCACAACTCAAAGAATGTAATCAATGTCATTGAATTGTACATGTAGAAACGGTTGAATTGGTGTATGTTTGCTGTGTATATTCTCAACAACAACAAAATAAATTTTTTAAAAAAACCTATGGTATGCCATGAAGGCAGTACTCAGAGGGAAATTTATACAAACAAATGCCTACCTTAAAAAAGAACAAAGATCCCAAATCAATAACCTAACTCTACAACTTGAGAAACTACAAAAGAGAGAGCAAAAAAAACCTAAAATTACCAGAAAAAGAAAAAAAAAAAAAAAAGATCAGGGCAGAAATAAATGGAAAAGAAAAAGAGAAATACAGAAAATCAACAAAACCACAAGCTTTTTTTTTTTTTAAGATCAATAAAACTGACAAACCTTTGGCCAGGCTGACAAAGAAAAAGAGAAGATGCACAATAAAACTGACAAACCTTTGGCCAGGCTGACAAAGAAAAAGAGAAGATGCAAATATCTAAAATTAGAAAGTGGGGACATTACAACTAACCCTATAGAAATAAAAAGGATTGAAAGGAAATACTATGAACAGTTGTTTGCCAACAAATTAGATAACTTAGAGGCAATGGACAAATTTTTTGATGCATATAAACTCCCCACATTGACTGAAGAAGAAATAAAGGATCTCAGCAGACCTTTAACAAGAGAAGAGACTGAATTAGCAATTAAAAACCTCCCAGCAAAAAAAAGTCCTGGACCAGATGGCTTCACTTGGGAATTCTACCAAACATTTATAGAAGTGACTCCAATCCTACTTACATTTTTTAAAAAGAAAGAAGGGAAGGGAACACTTCCAAACTCATTCTATGAGGAGAGCTTCACCCTGATATTAAAGCCAGACAAGGACACCACAAGAAAACTACAGACCAATATCCCTAAAGAACATAGATGCAACAATACTTAACAAAATACTAGCAAATCGAATCCAAAACCATATTAAGGATTATACGCCATGCTCAAGTGGTATTTATCCCAGGAATGCAAGGATGGTCAACATTAGAAAATCAATCACTATAATACAGTACTTTAACATAACAAATAAAAAGAACCACACGATCATCTCAATCGATGCAGAAGAGGCATTTGGCAAAATTCAGCACAACTTCTTAATGAAAATGCTCAACAATATAGGAATAAAAGGAAAGTTATTCAATATAATAAAAAACATTTATGAAAAATCCACAGCTAACATCATAATCATTGGAGAAAGATTGAGAGCTTTCTCATTAAGATCAGGAACAAGACAAGGATGCCTACTCTCACTACTGCTATTCAACATCATTCTGGAAGTCCTGGCCAGAGCAATTAGGCTAGAAAAATAAATAAATATATACAGAGATTGCACTCATATCGGGAAGTAAAACTAATCCTTTTTTGCAGATGACGTGATCCTATATACAGAAAACCCCAAAGATTCTACAAGAAAGCTATTAGAACTAATAAATGAATTCAACAAAGTTGCAATGTAGAAATCAGTTGGGTTTCTATACATTGGCAAAGAACAAGCTGAAAAGGAAATTGAGGAAGCATTACCACTTAAAATAGAATATATAGAATAAAGTACCTAGAAATAAATTTAACCAGAAGGTGGAAGACTTGTACACAGATAACTATATTACTAAAAGAAATGAAAGACCAAAATAAATGGAAGGACAGTCCATGTTCATAGGTTGAAAGGCTTAATATAGTTAAGATGTCAATACTGCTCAAAGCTACTGTAAATTCAGTGCAATCCCTATCAAAATTCCAACAGCCCTCTGCAGAAATGGAAAAATTAATCTTCAAATTTATATGGAAGGGCAAGAGATCTCAAATAGCTAAAGCAATCTTGAAGTATAAAGTAAGAGGACTCATACTTCCTGATTTCAAAACATACTATAAACCTACAGTAATTAAAACAACCTGGTACTGGTATAATAATAGACAGATAGACCAATGGAATAAAATTGAAAGCCCAGAAATAGAGAGGCTATAGACAGAAGCACCATGCCATCCCTCCAAGCAAATACCTGAAAAACTAAGTAAAACAGAGACAAACATCAGTCGTGGAACCCTAAGCATCAAATGAAGGAATAAAGAACTCAACCAAGCATCAAATGGAATAGGAAACTGACAGAGAAAGGAGAGCGAGGAGAGCTACGGACTGGAGATCCCCTATCAGCTAATATGGCACAAATTCACCATCTTGGACCCCTCAGCCACCAAGAACAGCGAACAGGGAGTACTGGAAGGCAGCTTCATGGAGTTCTCAGCAGGATACTGAACACCTGGTAACTAGCTATACACACTTTCTCACTTCCCACCCTTCTTCCCCCTGCTCGGCCTCCCCTGCTTTCCAGTAGGCCACAGTCACTTGGCCAGGGAGACACTGGTTCCTTGTCGCTTGGATTCGCTCCACCCACGCTGGCTAGCTCCTTCAGTGCCATTTTTTTTGTTGCTGTTGCTTTTTTTGGTTTCTTCTCTCTCTTTCACCTCTTTCCTTTCCTTTATCTCTAAACCTGGCTCTGTGTGCCATCTTAACTCCTTCTAGATGGGCTGTGCAGCACCGCTCAGCTGAGGAGCCACTATCCCCATCTGAGACGGCAAGCCAGTGGGCCCCTTGGGGCTTTTTTTTTCCTTTTCTCAGTTTCTTGTCTCTCTTTACCATCCTTCCTTTCTTTTCTCTTTAACACCTGGCTCCATGTGCCATCTCTGTTCCTTATAGATGGGTTGCACGGTGCAGCTTGGCTGGGGTCCCCCCTTCCCTAATCTGCACCACCAAGCCAGAAGACTCCTTTGGGGCTTTTTTTTTTTTTTTTTTTTCCATTTCTTAGCTTCTTGTCTGTCTCTACTTTCCTTCCTTTCTTTTCTCCTGAATAGCTGGTGCTGTGTGCCATCTCCACTCCTTCCTGACAGGCTGTGCAGTGCCACTCAGCTAAGGAGCCCCATCCTCAGTCTGTGCCACCACACCAGTGGGCTCCTTTGGGGCATTTTTTTCTCTTCTTTTCTCTGTTTCTTTCTCTCTACCTTCCTTCCTTACACTTCGCCTGAATACCTGGTGCAGTGTGCCGTCACAGCTCCTTCTTGAGAAGCTATGCAACACTGCTCAGCTGGGAACTGCTTCCAGTGAGCTCCCTTTGGGCATTTTTTTCTTCTGTTTTTCTTAGTTTCTTGTCTCTCTCTACCTACCTTCCTTCCTTTCCTTTCTCCAAACCACCTGGCCGCATGTGTCTTTCTCTCACTCTCTTTTTTAAAACTAGCTTCTTGTCTCTCTCTTCCTTCCTTCCTTTCCTTTCTCCCACACACCTAGCAGTGTGTGTCATATCTGTTCATTCTTGAAGTGCTATGCGACACTGCCTGACTACAAAGCCACCAACACATGACTTCCATGGGTCTGCACCACTCCAACGGCAGTCTCCCTAGGCACTTTTTTGTTTCTGTTTCTCTCTCCTCTTTCTCTTCTTTCCCACACCCACTTAGCTCCACAATCGCATCCTCCCCCCCCCCCCGCTTATCTGCACCATACGCTAAGCATTGCACCCCTCAGCAGCACAGGCACTAGAGCCTGTGTGGCACTGCCCCACAGCCCCACCCTGTCAGCCCCAGTATGTGCCACAAATGATCCATTCCAGCCCTTCCATCTCTGCTGGACCTGTCCTGCTGCACCATAGCTGAGCCCTGCCCATTGCACAAGGTGATAAGAAGTATCACACCCACAAATGAGCAAATAACAAAGAACACCCAGCCTGCCTGCTCAGATATAACCAAATGAAACAAAAAAGCAGGATGAAACAAGCAAATCTACAATGAATATATGAAGAAAATAATTACTGAATTCCCTGAAGACAGCAGACAATATCAAAACATATAAGAAACAGAACAGGATGGTTCCAGCAGGCATCCAAAATAAAATGCCAGGGACTTCCGGCCAACATGGCACTATAGACAGAAGCACCACACTGTCCCTCCACAGCAAAAACCTGAAAAACTAAGTCAAGCAGAGACAACCATCAGTCCTGAAACCCTAAGCATCAAATGAAGAGATAAAGCCAAGCTCCAAATGGAATAAGAAACTGACAGAGAACAGAGAGCCAGGAGAGATACATGTGAGGTCCCCTATCAGCTAACGCAGCACGGATTCGTCATCTTGGACTGCTGTCAGAGATCAGCAAACAGGAAGCACTGGAAAAAGCTTCACGGAGCTCCCAGCGGGAGACAGAACAACCGTTAACCAGCAATATAGGCTTTCCAACCCCCCACCATTCTTCACCCCAACTTGGCCTCCTCTGCTTCCTGTGGCCAGTCTTTTGGCCAGGAGGCACCAGCTTCAGCCCTGTGCCACTTGGATTCCACCTGCCCACACTGGCCGGCTCCCTGAGTGCCATTTGTTTGTTGGTGGTGTTGCTTTTTTCCACTTCTTTTGGTTTCTTCCATACCTCCCACAACCTCTCCCTCCTTTCTCTCAAATACTTGGCTCCGTGTGCCATCTTTGCATCTTCCTGAAAGGCTGTGAAATGCTGCTTGACGGTGGAACTGCTTCCTGGCCCACTCCACAACACTGATGGGATCCCCAGGGCTTTTTGTTTGTTTGTTTTGATTTGATTTGTTTGCTTGTTTGTGTTCTTTTTCTTTTCTTGGCTTCAGAGTCTATTCTAGCTGGGCTGTACTGTGCAGCTTCGGAGCTACTTCCTCAGTCTGCGCAGCTGCACAGTGGGATCTCTGGGGGGGAATTTCTTTTTTCTTTTTGTCTGTTTGTATTTGTTTTTCATTTGTTTCTTCTTTGTTTTCTTTTCTCTCTTTTTTCCTTTTTGTATTTCTTCATTTGTTAGTTTCTCATCTCTCTATACCTACCTTCCCTTACTGTCTCCTGAATACCTGGTGCTGTGTGACACCTCTACCCCTTCTAGCCAGGCTGTACTTCGCAGCCTGGGAACCACTTCCCCAGTCTTTGCAGCCACACCGGTGAGATCCCTGGGGGCTTTTCTTTTTTTATTTTTTCTAATTTTTATTTATTTTTTATTTTACTCTTTTTCTTTTTTTCCTTTTTGTTTTTCTCCATTTCATGTTCTTTCATTTCTCCACCCCAATGACAAGCTCCCTTAGCACTCTTGTTTGTTTTTGTTTCCTGTTTCTCTCTCCTCTGTCTCCTTTTTCCCATACCCTTCTTAGCTCCACACATCACAATCTCCCCTCTCTGTCCGTACCTGCACTATGCACTGAACATCACACCCCTGAGCAACACTGGCATGGCCTATCAGAACCTGCCTTGCACTGATTCCTGTCTGGCCCTGTCAGCATTAGTACGTGCCACAAACAATCCATCCCAGCAACTCTCCTTCAGCCTGACCTGCCCTGCTGCACCATAGCTGAGCAACTGACCCTGCCCATTGGACAAGGAGGCAAAAAGTATGGTGCCCACAGACAAGCAAACAACAAAGAATGTACAGCCCACCTGTTCAGATGTAACCAAATAAAACAAAACAAAAAAAAAAGGACAAAACAAACAAATCTACAATCCATAAATGAGGAAAATAACTACTAAATGTCCCAAAGAGAGCAGACACTATCAAAACATATTAAAAAAAAAAAAAAAAGGACGGGATGGTTCCAGTAGATGTCCAAAACAAAATGCCACATGACTTTCCAGTAGAAGAAAAGATAAAAGAAATACCTGATAGGAAATTGAAATCTCTAATATTCAGAGCTATTCAAGAGTTGAAGCAAAAAGCAGACAAAATTGAGGGAAAAATAGACAAATTCATGGAAAAGGCAGACAAATTCATGGAAAATACAGACAAAAAATGGAAAAATTCAGGAAAATAATACAGGAACAAAATGCCAAAATAAATTCACAACTAGAAATCATACAAAACAACAATTACAAATCCAAAAGATAACAAGATTTCAGAAATGGACAGTGTCATAGAAGGGCTGAGGAGCAGATTTGAAATGATGGAAGACAGCATCAGCAAAATTGAAGACAAACACTTGGATACAAGTATGAGGAAAAAATCAGAAAAAAGAATGAAGAAAAATGAAGAAACCCTGAGAATTATGCGGAATACAATCAAAAGCAAAAATTTGTGACTGATCAGAGTTCCAGAACAGGGGAAAAAAATGAAACACAAACAGGATCATTGAAGAACTGCTGACGTAAAACTTCCCAAATCTCATGAAAGATGAAAAGCTGACTATCCAAGAAATTAAATAAACTCCATATAGGGTAGACTCCAAAAGAAAATCACCAAGGCATATCATAATCACATTCGCTAAAACCGAAGACAGAGAAAGAATCCTGAGAGCAGCTCGAGAAAAATGAAAAGTCACATATAGAGAAGAAACAATAAGACTAAGCTCGAATTATTCAGCAGAAACCATGCAGTCAAGAAGGTGATGGGATGATATATATAAAACCTTGAAAGAAAAAAATTGCCAGCCAAGAGTAACATAACTTGCAAAACTCTCATTCAGATATGATGGTGAAATTAGGACACGTCCAGATAAACAGATATTAAGGGCTATGTAAAATCCAAATCAAACTCACAAGAATTATTAAAGGGAGTCCTTTGGTCTGAGAATAAACAACATCAGACAACAGGCTGAATCTAGGATGCAAGATCATATCACCCAGATACAAACCTAGTAAATGAACTCTCAAGGTCAATCCAAAACCAAAAGAACTACAACAGGGAATGAGAGACGTTAATCTGTAAATGACAACAACATCAGAACAATAAAAGAAGGAATAAATGGTGTAGGTATAGAACCTCCTAATGGAGAAGAAGGGAAGACAATACCAAGTAACAATAAGCTAGTTGAAATGTAGGAAGATAAGCATAATTTCAAGGTAACCACGAAGAAAGTTAACAAACCTAGTCATCAAAATAAAGAACAAAAACATAAAGTCTCAGAAAAGCAAAATCTACAAAAAAAAATAAATGAAAAAATCCACAAACAAAAGAAATTCAACACAGAATAGTAAGAGGAACAAACAAAACATCAGCACCACAAAAAAGCACTACAAAATGACAGCAATAAACTCATACCTATTAATAATTACACTGAACATAAATGGCCTAAATGTATCCATAAAGAGACAGACAGTGACAGAATGGATAAAAAACAGGATCCATCAATATGCTGTCTACGAGAGACACAACTTAGAAACAAAGACGTAAATTTATTAAAAATCAAAGGATTGAAAAACATACATCAAGCAAACAGCTACCAAAAAAGAGCAGGAATGGCAATAGTAATCTCAACTAAAATAGACTTTAAAACAAAATCCACCATAAAAGACAAAGAAGGACACTATATAGTGATTAAAGGGACTATCCTTCATGAAGACATTACCATAATAAACATCTATGCACCAAACCACAGGGCTCCAAAATACATAAAACAAACTCTAACAGCACTGAAAAGAGAAACAAACAGTTCCACAACATTAGAAGACTTCAACACACCACTCTGGATAAAGGAGAGAACTTCTAGAAAGAAACTCAACAAAGAAATAGAACACCTAAAGGGCACAATCATCCAACTCGACCACATAGTCTTATACAGAATACTCCATCCAAATGCTGGAAAGTACATATTCTTTTCCAATGTACATGGAATGTTCTCCAGAATAGACCACATCTTAGGCCACAAAGCAACCCTCAACAAAATCCCAAAACACTAAGATAATACAAAATATCTCCTCTGACCACAGCGCAATCAAGGTAGAAATTAACAACAGGAAAAGCAAGGAAAAAAAATCAATTACATGGAAACTGAATAACACCCTGCTTAAAAACAATTGGGTAATAGAAGAAATCAGAGATTTAATTCAAAAAATTCCTAGAATCAAATGAGAATGAAAACACATCATACCAAAACCTTTGGGACACAGCAAAGGCAGCCTTCAGAGGACAATTTATAGCA
>NW_004444201.1:1724894-1779758 GCF_000243295.1 Trichechus manatus latirostris
ATGGGACTAATGAGGCACAGCAGTCCAGGGACAAGGACTAGAAGGCAGAAGGGGACAGGAAAGCTGGTGATAGGGAACCCAAGTTTGAGTAAGGATAGTGAAGAGGTGTAGTGGGGTTGTTAACCGTTGTCATAGGGCAACATGTGTAATAACTGTTTAACGAGAAACTATTTTGTTCTGTAAACTTTCATCTAAAGTGAGAATAGCAGCACAACTGGAAAAGTGTAGTCGATGTCACTGAACTGTGCATGTAGAAATTTTTGATACGGTGTATCTTTGGCTATGTATATTTTCACCAAAAAAAAAGGTCGAGAAGGGAGAGGGTTGACATATCGTGGGGTTGTTAACCAATGTCATAAAACAATATGTGTACTACTGTTTGAGAAACTATTTGTTCTGTAAACCTTTACCTGAAGTACAATAAAAAAAAGGGGAGGGGGACTCATGAAAATGTTTACACACAAAAAGAAACAATCTTTGATGGTTACGAGGGAGGGGAGGGGTGGAGGTGGAAAAATACTAAATAGACAATAGATAAGTGGCAACTTTGGTGAAGGGTAAGACAGTACACAATACTGGGGAAGCCAGCACAACTTGTCCAAGGCAAGGTCATGGAAGCTCCATAAATACATCCAAACTGCCCGAAGGACCTAATTACTGGGCTGAGGGCTGTGGGAACCATGGTCTCAGGGAACATTTAGCCCAATTGGCATCACATACTTTATAAAGAAAATGTTCTACATTCTACTTTGGTGAGTAGCATCTGGGGTCTTAAAAGCTTATGAGCAGCCATCTAAGATACTCCACTGTTCTCATCCCAAATGGAGTAAGGAGGATGAAGAAAACCAAAGACACAAGGGAAAGATTAGTCCGAATGACTAAAGGACCACAAGAACTACAGCCTCCACCAGACTGAGTCCAGCACAACTAAATGGTGCCCAGCTACCACCACCGACTGCTCTGACAGATATCATAATAGAGGGTCCCGGACAGAGCTGGAGAGAAATGTAGGACAACATTCTAACTCACGGAAAAAAAAAAAAAAATCAGACTTACTGGTCTGACAGAGACTGGAGAAACCCCAAGAGTATGGCCCCTGGATACACTTTTAGCTCAATAATGAAGTCTTTCCTGAAGTTCACCCTTCAGCCAAAGATTAGGTAGGCCCATAAAACAAAACAAGACTAAATGGGCACACCAGCCCAGGGGCAAGGACGAGAAGGTAGGAGGGGACAGGAAAGCTGGTAATAGGGAACCCAAGGTCGAGAAGGGGAGAGTGTTAACATGTCTTGGGGCTGGCAAGCAATGTCACAAAACAATATGTGTACTAATTATTTAATGAGAAGCTAGTTTGTTCTGTAAACCTTCATCTAAAGTACTATTAAAAAAAAAGTCCAGAAATAAATCGGAACATCCATGGTCAACTGATTTTTGACAAGAGTGCCAAGTCCAGTCAATGGAGAAGACGGAATCTCCTCAATAAATTAGATTTCCACATGTGGAAGAATGAATCAGGATCCATGCTTCACACTATACAAAAAAACTATTCAAAATGGACCAAGGACCTAAATGTGAAAACTAAAACCATAAAATTCTTAGAAGAAAATATAGGGGCAAGGCTATGCTTAACAATAGATTATCAGATATGACAACAAAAGTATGAGTAGCAAAAGACAAAATAGGTAAACGAGACCTCATAAAAATTAAATACTTTTATTCATCAAAGGACTTTATCACACACAACAAAGTGAAAAGACAACCTATAGATTGGGGAAAATTTTCAGGAACCATATATCAGATAAGTGTCCATTGTATATAAAAACTTCTACAACTTAACAAGAAAAAGATGAACAGCTCAATTTAAAAAATGGGCAAAGAAAAGACATTTCATCAAAGAGGATATTCAAATGGCCAACAAGCACACGAAAAGATGCTCAACGTCATTAGCCATTATGGAGATGCATATTAAAACCACAGTGAGGTACCACCTTGCCCCTATTACAATGGCAATGATCAAAAAAATAAAAGGAAAACAACAGGTATTGGTGAGGTCGTGGAGAAACTGGAACCCTCTTACACTGCTGGTGGGAATATAAAATGGTACAGCCACTGTGGAGAACAGTTCAGCAGTTCTCCAAAAAGTCAAACATAGTACTTACCATATTACCCAGAAATCCTAATCCTAAGTATATATATACATATACATACATACATATATATATATATATACACCAGAAGAAGAGAAAGCAGGAATACAAACAGAAACCTGTGCATCAATGTTCACTGTAGCACTTTCCACAAGAGCCAAATGGTGAAAACATGGTATATGTCCATCAACAAATGAATGGATAAACAAAATGTGGTGTATACACACAACGGAATATTACTCAGCCTTAAAGATAAATGAAGTCCTGATGCATGCCACAATATAAATAAGTCAGTCGCAAAAGGACAAATACTGTATGATCTCACTTTTATGAAATAAGCAAATATATAGAAATTGAAGATTATTAGTGTCCACTAGGGGTTGGAGGAAGGGTGAAAGGGAAAGTTTTTGCTTGGGAGGCATTGAGTTTATTTTAATGTTGGTGGAATATTTTGGAAAAGCATAGCAATCATGGTACACAACATGAAGAATGTAATAAATGTCATTGAATTGTAAATTGTTGTACCGGTGAATGTTTTGGTACATATATTTTCACTACAATAAAAATTAAAAAAAAAAAGAGAGTGAAAAGACAGCCCACAGAATGGGAGAAAATATTTGGTAACCAGATATTTGATAAGGGGTTAATATCCAGATAAATAAAGAACTTCCACTCCTGAAGTGTGGGCTGCACATAGTGACTTTCTTGAAAGAGTACAGCATGGAAGGGGAAAAAAAAGTCACTTTACAGTGGAGAAAGATAACAAACACTACTTCAAGCTAGGTGATCATGGTAAACATCAACAGTGACAAATGTCATATGGATAGCATGTAGTTTTGACTTGATACATTGAGAATGGCACTTCACCTCTGTAGTCTTCCTCTCCAGTCTAATCATGAGAAAAAATCAGACAAACCTCAATTGAGGGACATTCTATGAAATACCTTACTAATGCTCCTCACAACTATCAAGGTTTGAGGAAAAAAACAAGAAAAGTCTGAGAAACTGGCACAGCCAAGAAGAGACTAAGGAGTTATGACTTTTAAATGTAATGTGGTATCCTGGATAGAAAGAGAAAAAAGACAAAGGGAAAAACTGAGGAAATATGAATAAAGTATGGGCTTCAGTCAATAATAATGTATCAATATCAGTTCTTTAATTGTGACAAATACACCATACGAATTTAAGATGATGGACTATACGAAAAAGAACATGGCATCAGAATTGGAGAAAGACTCATCAACAACCTGTCAAATGCAGATGACAACAACCTTGCTTACCAAAAGTGAAGACAACTTAAAACGTTTATCCATAAAAGTCAAAGACTACAGCCTTCAGTATGGATTATATCTGAACATAAAGAAAATAATAATCCTCACAACCAAACCAATAAACAACACTATGATGAATGGTGAAGAAATTGAAGTTGGTCAAAGATTTCATTCTATGTGGATCAACAATCAATGATCATGGAAGCAGCAGTCAAGAAATCAAACAACGTATTGCATTGGGAAAATCTGTTGTAAAAGACCTCTTCATAGTGTTAAAAAGCAAAGATGTCACTTTGATGACTAAGGTGCACCTGACCCAAGCCAGTCTTCTCAATCATCTCATATGCACATGAAAGCTGGACAACGAAAAAGGAAGATGGAAGGAGAATTGATACATTTGAATTGTGGTGTTAGCAAAGAATATTGCCTATACCATGGATTTTCAGAAGAACAAACAAATCCATCTTGGAGAAGTACAGCCAGAATGCTCCTTAGAAGTGAGGATGGCAAGACTTCTCCTTGCTTACTTTGGTAATGTCATCAGGAAAGACCAATCCCTAGAAAAGGACATCATGTTTGGTAAAGTAGAGGGTTAGTGAAAATGAGGGAAATCCTCCATGAGATGGTTTTACAAGATGGCTGCAACAATGAACTGAAACATACCAAAGATTGTGAGGATGGCACAGGACTGGAAAATGTTTCCTTCTGTCATACATAAGGTTGTTATGAATCAGAGCTGACTCACCAGCAACTAACAACAACAACAACAAATACAACAATAATTTAAGATGTTAATAATGGGGAAAGTGAGTGTAGCATATGCAGAAACTTTCTGTATTAACTTTGCAATAATTCTGTAAATCTAAAATTGTTCTAAAGTAAACAATATACTGAAAAAATATTCACTTTCACTCACTCATGTATTCATTCACTCAATGGATTTCATTATTTACTGAGCACCTACTACGCCCCAGGCAGTGCTCTAGTCTCTGGAGATACAAACAGCAAAGAAAACTCAACTTGGTTCTTGCCATCAAAGCGCTTATAGTCCAGTGGAAAATAAAATACGAACACTGAGAGTTGTTAAGCAATAGAAGGAAAACGTGACTAGATTCAAATTTTTAAATTACCTTCTTAAGTCTTCACAGAAAAAGACTTTACACTAATGGTCTTTGAGAAGTTAATGCTCTTGGCTGAAAATCATACAATTCAGAAATTTGAGTCAAAGGTCAGTGTTTACAAAGAGGAGCAAAAGGCAGCTCTGGAGCCAAACAATGCGAACCCCTAAGAGGAAGCCCTACCTCTTGGCCCTAGCAGTCACAGTGATTCTGAGGCTAGGGCTATAGCAGAGGGTCTGGTTGGCTGCTGGCACCCTACAAGCTAGAGTTACACTGGGGGGCAAGATGTGTAGGGAGGAGGCAACATGCCTGTACTGGGTTGAATAGTGTCCCCCTAAAATTCATTTATCTACCGAGAACCTCAGAATGTGACCTTATTTCTCAAAAGCGTCTTTGCATATGTTAAGATGAGGTCATACTGGATTAGGGTGGGCCCTAAATCCAGTGGCTGGTGTCCTTGTAAGAAGGCATGCGAACATAGAGATTCAAACAGACACACAGGGCAGAAGGCCACATGGCAACTGAGGCAGAGATTAGAGCGATACCGCTGAAAGTCAAAGAACGCCAAAGATTACCAGCAATGCCAGAAGCTAAGAAAAGGCAAGGAAGGATACTTCTCTGAGCCTTCAAAGAGACACTGCTGACATTTTGATTACAGACTTCTGGCCTCCAGAACTGCAAAGAGAATAAATGTGTTGTTTTCAGCCACCTAGTCTGTGGTATTTTGTTTCAGAAGCCCTAGCGTTACTGAACCCGGGAAGGTGGGTCCTTGTCTGGCACCTTCAGACTTGCAAATTATCTGGACATCGGTCTTTGAGAAAGTAACTTTATTGCAATGTGCAAAGCAAGAAGCTGTGAAGAAGTTCCTCAGATCCAACTCCTTGAGCTACAGGGAAGCAGGGCTTATATGTGATTTGGGCAGCAAGATGGCGGCCGAGCAGGTGCACTGGGGAGGGAAAATTCTAGATGGCGGCCAGGAAGCAGGAGATGACATGGCTCTTGTCGGACTTCTCCCTTCAGAACAAGGTCCAGGTGATGATTTTCCTTCTCATTCATTCCTCCTGTTGCTTTGTCCTCTGTTGAGGTCAATTAGTGGTCACAGCTGGCAGTCTGCTCATGTAGGGCGGGCCAAATCTGGCTTGGGCTAGTTTAAGGACTAATGAGCATTTACTGGTATTTGTAGGGTCAGGTTTTGCTAGGAAACTAGTGCAATGCCTTACTGGGGTTCTGTCCCACAGTGGTTGTGCAGGCAGGACAGGTGGATGGGCAGCCATGACAGGGCAGCCTCCACCCAGCTACACAGGGACCCATGCATGCACCAATCCTTGAATTCTCACATTTCACTCATTCATTTTCTGAGCATGAATTAAACGCCTATGGAGCCCTGGTGGTGTAGTGGTTACAAGCTAACCAAAAGGTCAGCAGTTCGAATCCACCAGCTGCTCCTTGAAAACCATATGGGGCATTTCTACTCTGTCCTGTAGAGTCGCTATGAGTCGCAATTGACTCGAAGGCAACAGGTTTAGTTTCTTTTGGTTTATATGCCTGACAAGCACTAGTCCCTCCACAATAAAAAGACCTGGTGGACAGACATATGTATGCCAGGTGATATTGGGAGAAATTGTTTCAGACAACAGAAGAAAATTTACTAATGCATAGAAGCTAGAACGAGCATGAAACCTTCGTGACATTGTAAGTGGTTCAGTGAGGCAAGGACATGGAGTGCAACTGAAGAGAGAAGACTGCAAAAGGAGAATGTAGAGGATGTCAGGGGCCAGGTCATGAAGGACTCTATTGGTCCTAAACAGAGTTTACATTTTATTGTGATGACACAAAACAGCCAATGAAGGGCTTCAAGCAAAAGATGTATTTGATACAGATTTTAACAAAAATAATTTTGCCAGCTGCTTCTAGGACCAACCCGAATACAGGTACATTCAGAAAAGAGAGTGAGTGGGATTTAATACCTCATTAGATGTGGGAAGCAAAGCAGAGGGAGGGTTCAGGGATTACTTCTAAGTTTCTGGCCCAGGTGAGTATAAGGGGTGCCAGAGTGGAGTAATAACAACAATAAACACAAACACTGTGTCTTAGGCTGTGTTCTCTAGAGAAGCAAAACTAGTAAAGCATATAAATATATATATAGAGAGAGAATTATATCAAGGAAACAGCTCATGTGACTGTAGAGGCTAGAATGTCCCAAGTCCGTGGACCAGGGTAGAGGCCTCTCCCAATTCACGGAGACACAGAAGCTGGTGAGCCCAAGATCAGCAGGTCAGAGAGCAGGGCTCTGCTCACAGGTTGTGAAGATCGACGAATTCCAAGTTCGGCAGATAAGCTGACAGCTCAAGTCCCAAGAACCAGAGGTGAGACAACAGGAGACAGCCGCAGGATCTAGAGAGAACAAACAGCCAGAAAATCTGCTTATATTCTGATGCAGGCCACCACTCCAAGGACTCACAGTATATTCAATCATGGAAGTGATCACATATAAACACTGAGAATCATGGCCCAGCCAAGCTGACATACATTCTTAACCATCACAGTCCACCCCTTGTCAACTTGGCACATGTACACATCTCTTTAAACCATACGTGATCTCTGAATAAAGACAATTAGAAAGTCATACTTGCACCTAACATGACAACTAGTAGGCATACAACGGAAAATGCACATCTTATATTTTACAAGTGAAGAAACAAAAATATTTGAAGCATGTATACAAAGCAAAAATACTCGTAACAATTACAGTGCCTGTTTCTGCAACTGATCACATGGCCATAACTGGTATTTAGAACTACCTTCCACCACCAATTCCATATTCTCTTTGCCCTCAGCAAGCACCTCAGCTGGTTGTGGTTCTTTGCCTGGTGGAGTGACCCAAACCTTCATTCCTGAAGGATCTGGGTCATTAGTAGCCATGTTGGAATTAGGTTGTTGTAGTTTCCCATTGACTTTAATCACAGGGCATGGTAGTACTAAGAGACGCCCTAAGGAATCTCCTGCATTCCAGACATATCTTCTTTACCCCCATTATGTAATATCAATCTGACTTCCTCTTGGTAATCAGGATCAGTCACACCAGTCAGTATGGTAACTCCCTTCTTTGCCTGTTGGTCCAGAGGCATAAGGAGCCCAAAGTGGTCAGGTGGCATTCTTAGCCTCCAGTTCAATGGAATCAGTGATGTGTCTCCAGGTGGGGGCATTCCACCATTTGGAACTAAGACCTCTAGACCTGCAAAGCATAAGGTCACAGGGACAAGAAGCAAAAATCTTGCAAGTGGGTCACTAGGGGTAATAGTGAGTGGTGACACTCCCATTTTCACCCCTTGATTCCTGGACCCATTAATCCTGGCTATAGGAGAAACAACATCATATATTGGGCACTGGATTAGAGCATATACAGCCTCCTGGAGAACATTGCCCCAACCCTGCAAGATATTGCCACTTAGCTTGTGCCATAATTGTGTCTTTATAAGGCCATTCCATCGTTCTATTAAGCCAGCTGCTTCAGGATGATGGGGAATATGGTAAGACCAGTGAATTCCATGGGCATGGGCCCACTGCCACACTTCATTTGCTGTGAAGTGAGTCCCTTGATCTGAGGCAATGCTGTGTGGGATACCATGACAGTGGATAAGGCATTCTGTAAGTCCACAGATGGTAGTTTTGGCAGAAGCATTGCGTGCAGGAAGGCAAATCCATATCGAGTGTCTATTCCAGTAAGGACAAAACGCTGCTCTTTCCATGATGGAAGTGGTCCAATGTAATCAACTTGCCACAAGGTTGCTGGCTGATCACCTCGAGGGGTGGTGCCATACTGGGGACTCAGTGTTTGTCTCTGCTTCTGGCAGATTGTGCACTCAGCAGTGGCTGTAGCCAAGTCAACATTGGTGAGTGGAAGTCCATGTTGCTGGGCCTATGCATAACCTCCATCCTGCCACCATAGTCACTTTGTTCATGAGCCCATTGAGCAATGACAGGAGTAGCTGGGGAAAGAGGATGACTGGTTTCCACAGAATGCGTCATCCTATCCACTTGATTGTTAAAACCATGCTTTGCTGAGGTCACCCTTTGGTAAGCATTCACATGAGACACAAATATCTTCACTTCTTTGGTCCATTCATAGAGGTCTATCCACATACCTCTTCCCCATAAATCCTTGTCTCCAATTTTCCAATCATGCTCCTTCCAAGTCCCTGATCATCCAGCCAAACCATTGGCCACAGCCCATGAATCAGTATATAATCGCACATCTGGCCATTTCTTCTTCCGAGCAAAGTGAACAACCAGGTACACTGGTCAAAGTTCTGCCCATTGAGAGGATTTCCCTTCACCACTGTCCTTCAGGGAGATCCCAGAAAGGGGCTGTAGTGCTGCTGCTGTCCACTTTCGAGTGGTGCCTGCATATCACACAGAACCATCTGTAAACCAGGCATGAGTTTTCTCTTCTTCAGTCAACTGATCATAAGGAACTCCCCATGAGGCCATAGGTGCAGACTGGGAGATGGAAAGTAATGTGACAGGAGTGGAGACCATGGGCATTTGGACCACTTCCTCATGCAACTTACTTGTGCCTTTGGGTCCTGCTCAGGCCCAATCTCATATATACCATTTCCATTTAATGATGGAGTGCTACTGTGCAAGTTCACCTTTATGACTCTGTAGGTCAGACGATACCCAGTTCATGATGGGCAGCTCAGGCCGCATGGTGACTTGGTGTCCCATGGTTAAGCATTCAGTCTCTACTAAGGCCCAGTAACAAGCCAAAAGTTGTTTCTCAGAAGGAGAGTACTTATCCTCAGAGGATGGCAGAGCTTTGCTCCAAAATCCTAAGGGTCTGCGCTGTGATTCACCAATAGGCAACTGCCAAAGTCTCCAAACAGCATCTCTATCTGCCACTGACACTTCAAACACCATTGGATCAGTTGGGTCATATGGTCCAAGGGGCACAGTGGCTTGCACAGAAGCCTGAACCTGTTGCAGAGCCTTCTCTTGTTCTGGTCCCCACACAAAACTAGCAGCTTTTCAAGTCACTTGATAAACAGGCTGGAGTAGCACACCCAAATGAGGAATATGTTGCCTCCAAAATCGAAAGAGGCCCACTAGACATTGTGACTCCTTTTTAGTTGTGGGAGCAGCCAGATGCAATAACTTATCCTTCATTTTAGAAGGAATGTCTTGACATTCCCCACACCACTGGACCCCTAGAAATTTCACCAAAGTGAAAGATGCCTGGATTTTTATGGGATTAATTTCCCACCCTCTAGCATGCAAATGTTTTACCAATAAGTCCAGAGTCATTGACACTTCTTCCTTACTAAGTCCAATAAGCATAATGCCATCAATGTAATGGGCCAATGTGACTTCTTGTGGAAGGAAAAGGCCATCAGGATCCCTGTGGACTAAATTATGACATAGGGCTGGAGAGTTCATGTTTCTCTGAGGTAGGCAAGTGAAAGTGTATTGCTGGCCTTGCCAGCTGAAGGCAAACTGCTTCTGGTAGTCCTTTGAAACAGGTATGGAGGCAAAGGCATTAGCCAGATGGATAGCTGCATACCAGGTACCAGATGTATTAATTTACTCAAGCAGTGAAACTACATCTGGAACAGCAGCTGCAATTGGAGTCACCACCTGATTAAGTTTTTGATAATCTACTTTCATTCTCCAAGATCCATCTGTTTTTTGCACAGGCCAAATAGGCGAGTTGAATGGGGATGTGATGGGAATCACCACCCTGCATCCTTCAAGTCCTTGATGGTGGGAGTAATCTCTGAAATCCCTCCAGGAATGAAGTAATGCTTTTGGTTTACTGTTTTCCTAGGTAGGGGCAGTTCTAATGGCTTCCAGTTGGCTTTTCCTACCATAATAGTCCTGACTGTATTTGTCAGGGATCCGATGTGGGGGTTCTGCCAGTTGCTCAGTGTATCTATTCCAATTATGCATTCTGGAACTAGGAAAATCACTACAGGATGGGTTTGGGGACCCACTGGACCTACTGTGAGACAGACATGAGCCAAGACCCCATTAATAACCTGACCTCCATATGTTCCACTGTGACTGGTGGGCCACAGTGACGTTTTGGGTCTCCTGGAATTAGTGTCAGTTCAGAGCCAGTATCCAGTAATCCCCTAAAGTCTGATTATTTCCTTTTCCCCAATGAACAGCCACTCTCATAAAAGGCTGTAGATCCCTTTGGGGAAGGCTGGGAGAAAGATTAACAGTAAAAATTCTTGGCAATGTATTAGAGTCCTTCTTCAAGGGGACCCGGCCTCCCCTTCATTCAGCGGGTTGTGGGTCTTCAAACTTGCTCAAATTTGGGAATTGATTGAAGGACCATGACTCTCTATTCTGGCGATTCGAGTTAGACTGCTTTTCACTGACCTAGAATTCTTCCATTTGTACAGATCAAGTAAATGTTTAGTAGATTTCCTATCTATTTCACTCCTAGGGACACCATGATTAAGTAGCCAATGCCATAAGTCCATACAAGGCAGACTATTCTGATTACTGCTTTGACTCCTCTGTCCATTACTGTAACCACACGAACCTTGTCTTTGTCAATTGAGTGCCAGCTCTTGGCTCCTACAACTACAGGGTCTACTCAGCCCCATTGTAGTTAGGTATCTTAATTCAGTTAGGGCAGTTCCCCGTGTCAGATCTGACTTACATAAAATAGCCATCACAGCAGTCTTAAAGGATGCTCCCTTCATAAATTTGTTCCTCACCGTTATGGTAAAAGGTGTGTCCTCTAGGCACTCCATGTTTGGGTCTGGGGGTCTAACCTGATAAATCCACTCTAGCATACCAATTTCCCTAATTGGATACCTTCTTCTACAGTATACCAAGGCAGATCTGGTACTTCAACTTGATTTAGTGTAGGCCACCTCATAGTCCATGCTTCAGCAACCCAATCAAATAAACTATTAGATCCTTTCCTAACTTCTTAAGCTGAAACATTGAATGAAGAATCTGTGCTTAGTGGGCCCATATCAATAAATTCAGACTGATCCATCTTTATGTTCCTTGCACCATTATCCCACACCCTTAATAACCATTCTCACGTATATTGCCCAGGTTTCTGTTTGTACATATTAGAAAAGTCAAGCAGTTCTTTCGGAGGGTAGTTTACCTTCTCCTGGGTCACACTTTTTACTTCATCTTTTGGGGCTGGCTGTACTAAAGTCTAGTTATAAGTCTAGAAGCAAAAATGAGTGGTGAGTATGTGTTCTGCGAACATTCAGCAATGTCTTGTAAGGCTTCTGCCTCAGCCAATGCACTAGGCTATGACTCATATGCTTCCCTTTGCAATGACTTAGACAAAGGCTCTTCAGACATAGCTGGGTTAATCTTATCAGATGGGGGCAGAGGGGCTAATGGTTTTACTGGGGAGGGTGGCTTAGCAGACAAATGGAGAGATCTCTTCAGATGGGAGTGAGAGAAATGGTTCTGTTGGCAGGAGTGATTCAACAGAATTTAGGGACTCATTGTCCCCAGCTTCCTGATTATCTGCCCATATGTGGCACAGTGGTTAACTGTTCAGCTGCTTAACCAAAAGTTCGGCAGTTCAAATTCACCAGCCACTCCTTGGAAATCCGATGGGGCAGTTCCACTCTGTCCTATAGGGTTGCTTTGAGTCAAAATCAACTCAACAGCAACAGGTTATGTCTCCATCCCAAGTTTCAGGATTCTATTTCTTCCCAATCAATGCCCTCACTTTACTTCAGACACCATTTGAGGTTGCGAATTCAATTTGTGTTGTAATTCAGCCACTCTTACGATAAGACTCTAGGATTGGTTTTTGACAACATCAGCTCAGTTATTACAAGAAATAAGGTTTTCTTTCAGGGCACAAGTGGCAACTTTGAGGTCATTTATGCTGCACTTGAGCTGTGACTCTGAAGGCCAAACTCATCTCTTTGTTTCACCACTTTGTCTAGCAAAAGTAGGACCAACCAACCAGCTTCCTTATACTTCTCACTGAGACAAAATTGTAGAAAAGTATCAAACATGCAATCACCCAGAGCCTTGCCTCTCACCAACTCTTCATTTATTGATGGTGATATTTTGCCTATTTCTATTGCCACCTCACACCATGGATTAGCAACGCCCTCTTTACTACTGGAAGCAGAGTCATCAATGTCTTTAAGACTAACTAGACTTGAGAACCAATTTAGAAAACTCATCCTTACGGTTTGTTTCTCTAGAACCCACTCTTGGTACCAAATGTCTAAGGCTGGGTTCTCTAGAGAAGCAAAACCAGTGAAGTGTATATAGATACAGATATGGATACAGATGTATATGTATATAGATATATATACATATATGTAGAGAGAGATTTATCTCAAGGAAATGGCTCACACAGTTGTAGAGGCTGGCAAGTCCCACACCATGGGTCAGGGGTTAGCCTGGTGGCTTCTTCTGACTTCCGTAGCTGCAGGGCTGACGAACCTAAGATTGGCAGGCAATACAGCAAGGCGTTTGCTCAAGTCCCAAGAACTGGAGGTCAGATGATGACGAGCCAGATGCAAGATCCAGAGCAAGCAAAGCAGCAAGCTTTGCCAGAATGTCTATATATATTACAGGCCAAACCCCTAAGGAAGCTCCCTTTACAACTGATTGGCTAATCACATCAGACCACATCATGGAGGTGATTACATTATTTCACAAAATGGAGGATAACTATGTCATTACATAGCTGCCAAACTACATCATTACATAGGTGCCAAACTACATCATTACATAACTGCCAAACCACTAAGAATCATGGCCCAGCCAAGCTGACACACAGCCTGAACCAGCGCATATATTAAAAAAGCAATATTTGAAAGTTGTTATTGCTAAATAAACAATACTCATTTCACATAAGCAAACACACTCACATAGGTAAATATGAGGCTAAAGTAAAAATGGATCCAGCGTGGGTGTGTTTAGAATTAGCCAGTAAATTTGGAAGAAAAAGCAGGAATTGGGTGGGATGAAAGAGATGATTGGCCAGTTAATCTCTCAACCAAGAGTAGCCTTGGTGGAGGGGAAGGAGGAGGAAGATATACAAACGCAATTGTGTTAGAGTCATGAGCACTTCTACGGAATTCTGTACCCAGCTAAAAATAGCTCTGCTGTACAATGACTTCTATAATTTTTAAAGTGGAAAATACATTAAGTATATGAATCAATTCTGAATGTTAAATATACTATACATGGTTTCAACGAATTAGCCATCACCTCTCAACTCTAAACCTTTTCACTTAGATGACTGCTAAGATGTATTTAGTTTTCTATTAGACATCTCTCAGCATCCCTAAAGATCTATATGTACATACAAAGCTTCCATTTTGAAATAAAATCATCATGACCATAGCTCATAAGTATAAATCAGATTTATTTTAAAAATTGAAGAGTCTCTGAAATGATCTTAGTAGATTTATAGAAATTTAAAATATTATGTCCTTCTGAGTCAACTCAACATAAGTTTAACAAAACAAGTCGGAACTCTGGGACATGTACACACTGACAGAAGACTTTACGTTCTCACTCTATAATTTACTTAATGGGGTTAAGCCCTTTACAGAGGTTGCACCACATAGCCAATGGCTAGAGCAGAGGCAGAAACTGTCACCTTTTTTCCAGAAAATTTATTTTTTCACTAAACAAATCTCCATCCCAAACAACTAAACATGGAATTAGAACATTTTAGAGGGAAAAATTGTAGAGAAAGAAAATTACAGTCATGAAGTAATTTGGCTTTTCTCTCAATACTTCGTCTTTCCTTTACTTATCCTAGAAAGCATTTTTACTTAAATGAATAAAAACACTTTAAATATTTTAAGTGAAATAAGAAACTAAAATAATTATTAGGTAATTTAGGTCAAACTGACCCTCTCATTCATGCTGTCATTCCAAAATACAAAAAATTGGATCCAAAGTATTTCATGTTTGAGAAGGTCTATATAATTGCCTCATTTAGGGGATTGACAGCAGATTTTAAGAACCTCTGGTGGTGTAGTGGTTAAGAGCCACAGCTGCTAACCAAAAGGTCAGCAATTCGAATCCACCAGCTGCTCCTTGGAAACCCTATGAGGTAGTTCTACTCTGTCCTGTAGGGTTGCTACGAGTTGGAATTGACTCGACGTCAATGGGTTTGGTTTTCTGGTTTTCTGTGGAAGGTAGCATCCCGCCCCTGCTCCTTCCCTGATACCAATTTTCCTTATTAGTAAATGCTTATAGATGGTCCTGCAGTTTACAGAGCGCTCTTATGACTGGCAGTCCATTAAATTCTCACAATGACCCTGTGAGGCAGGGAGTGTGGTCCTCATTTAACAGAGGAGGAGCTGAGGCCCGTAGAGACTTGTCTTGGGTCACACAATGGATAAGTGATAGAACACACAGGATCAGATCTTCCAACTCCAAGTGTCCTCTTCTTTTCACGCATTGTGCTGCCTACTAAAGCTGCTTCAATCTTTTCTTTATTCAAGATAATGAAAAGTAATTACCCACAAATTGTAGCTGCTAATTTATCTACTACCAGCTAGTCTAATGCTTTCTGCTACCAGAGCTTGGACAAAAGACTTTCACAGCTTTATCTGCAGAATGCTTACCACCGAATGCCCCAGATGACCCCCAAAGGATCCTTGGACAACGATGCAAACACATCTCTAATTCCACTTCTCTGTGTGATCTACTTACACTGGGTTTTGACCCAGAAGAGTCACATGTTCAGCAGCTCTGCATCCAATGAATCACCAGACATCATAGAAATGAAGTGACACTGTGGTCTGACTAGTTCAAAACCTGCAGCACCCTTCTGAGTACAGCTGAGGCTCTTGTTTTTCAGTGTGGTCCCATGACCAGCAGCCTCAGCCCCACCTGAGGCTTGTGAGAAATGCAGAATCTGGGACCTCACCCTAGATTCATAAATTAGAACCTGCAACAAAATCCTCCAGTAATGTACAAGAAATTAAAATTTGAGAAACACTACCTAGGAAAAATGACGAAGCAGGTGACCTCCTTCTCCCAAGTGCACCCCAATCCTGTCCACAGGTATCAATCCGTTCTTCAGGCTCTCAGAAGTCCTTCTGACCAAGTCAAGTCCTCCAGCACCAGGCTACCTGCTTACCTGTTCTCCCAGAACGTTCAATTCAGGTAGGTTTTATGGCCAAGTAAAATAGCTTGGGCTAGTTCACACTAAGCACAAATAACTAACTGTGCCTGAATTTGATAAGCCCTGATAGAATGTTAACTGAGAGAACACAGCAGTAGCAAGAAGATTTTAAAGTCAGAAAACTCTGGGTTTGCATCCCAGCTCTCTCAAATTATGAGCTGTGAGAGTCTTCGAAGCTTAATTAACTTTCTTAACTTCTGTTTCTGCCTCTGTAAAATGGCAGTGATAGCTACCTTGCAAAGGACATAGAGATAATGGAAAGCATCTCACACACAGCAGTTGCTCTCTTACTCTTGAGTGAATGAAACCATAACCTCAGAGATAACTGAATTTCAGAACAGATTCAAATATTTAGTTGTTGTAATTCCAGCCAATATGGCCATGTGGGAAACATTCTGGAGTAGGTAAGCATTTCTTGTGATTCATAAAATCACAAGCATCAACCACATCAGCCTAGGTACACTGGCAGTCACTGCACACCTCCACCTGACAACCTCTCCTGCAGTAACTTAAACTTTGGAGTCCTCTGATACAGAAGCTGTTTTTCTTTCTCCTTTAAGAAAATGTTTAATCAGTAAATTAAAGAGTCAAAAATAATAGCAGAGTCCGAAGGACTAATGGGCCACAGCTAACAAGGCCTCCACCAGACTGAGTCCAGTACAGCTAGATGGTGCCCGGCTACCACCACTGACTGTTCTGACTGGGATCACAACAGAGGGTTCTGGACAGAGCTGGAGAAGGATGTAGAACAAAATTCTAACTCACAAAAAAAGACCAGATTTACTGG
The DNA here is from genome assembly GCF_000243295.1 of Trichechus manatus latirostris. NCBI lineage: Eukaryota > Metazoa > Chordata > Mammalia > Sirenia > Trichechidae > Trichechus > Trichechus manatus. Next base: position 1,741,379 of record NW_004444201.1, read on the forward strand.
CCTGAAGGACTATGGAGAAACCCTGAGAGTATGGCCCCTGGACACCCTTTTAGCTCAGAGGTGAAGTCACTCCCAAGGTTCACCGTTCAGCCGGGGATTGGACAGCCCCATAAAACAAAAGGGACTAATGAAGCATAGCAGTCCAGAGATAAGGACTAGAAGGCAGGAGGGGACAAGAAAGCTGGTGATAGGGAACCCAAGATTGAGAAGGGACAGTGTTGACATGTCGTGGGGTTGTTAACCACTGTCATAAGGCAATATATGTACTAATTGTTTAATGAGAAACTATTTGTTCTGTAAACTTTCATCTAAGGTAAAAAAAAATTATGTGAGATCAAATTGACAACGGACACTCAAAATGTTTGATGGGAAGCCTACGGGGCAGTGAATTGAAGATAATGGTGATGGAATAATTTGGAAAAGGATAGTGAGAATAGCGGCACAACTGGAAGAATGTAATTGATGTCACTGAATTGTACATGTAGAAATTTCTGAGATGGTGCATCTTTGGCTATGTATATTTTCACCAAAAAAAAAAAGGTCCTCCAAGGTCGAGAAGGGAGAGTGTTGACATGTCGTGGGGGTTGTTAACCAATGTCATAAAACAATACATGTACTGACTGTTTAATGAGAAACTATTTGTTCTGTAAACCTTCACCTAAAGTACAATAAAAAAAATTTTTTAAAAAAAGAACACTTATAACAATAAATGTCTACCAAAAAAAGAAAAGATCTCAAATCAATAGCTTAATTCTAAAACTTGAGGAACTACAAAAGGAAGAGCAAACTAAGCTTAAAACTATCAGAAGGAAGGAAATAATAAGAAAGTCAAAGACAGAAAAACAATAGAATCAATGAAACCAAAAGTTGGTTCTTTGAAAATATCAATAAAATTGACAAATCTTTAGATAGACTGACAAAGAATAAAAGAGAAAATATGCAAATAACCAAAATAAGAAATGAAAGAGGGGATATTACAACTGACCAGATAGAAATAAAGAAAATTATGACAAAACAACTGTACAGCAACAAACTGAGTAACCTAGATGAAATAGACAAAATTCTTAGAAGCACACAACCTACCTAAACTTACTCAAGAGGAAATAGAAAGCCTTTACAGACCCATAACAAATGAAGAGATTGAATCAGTGATCAAAAACTTCCCAACAAGAAAAATCCTGTACCAGATGGATCCACTGGGGAATTGTACAAAACATTTAGAGAAAAATTGATGGTAATCTTACTCAAACTCTTCCAAAAGATACAGAAGGAAAGAATACTCCCTAATTCATTCTGTGAAGTAAACATAACCCTGATTACCAAAACAAAACAAAGACATCACAAGAACAGAAAACTACAGGCCAATATCCTCAACAAAATACCAGTGAACAGAATCCAATAGCATATTAAAAGAGTCAAACAACATGACCAAGTGGTATTTATTCCAGGAATGCAGGGATGGTTCAACACTAGAAAATCCATCAATGTAATACCCCACATCAATAGAACAAAGGAAAAGAACAACAAGATCATCTCTATGGATGAATAAAAAGTGTTTGATAAAATCCAACACCGTTTCTTGATGAAAACCCTAAAGAAGAATAGAATAGAAGGGAAAGTCCTCAATATGATTCAGGGCATATATGAAAAGCCAACAGCCAACATTATACTTAATGGAGAAAGACTGAGAACTTTCCCCCTGAAAATGGGAATAAGACAAGTGCACCCACTCTCACAACTGCTATTCAATGTTCTGTTAGAATCCTAGTCAAAGCAATAAGACAAGGAAAAAAAAGGTATCCAGATTGGAAAAGAAGTAAAATTATCTGTGTGCGCAGATGACATGATCCTATGTATAGAAAACCCCAAAGAGACTGAAAGGAAGCTTCTAGACCCAATATAGGAATTTAGCAAAGTTTCAGGATACGAGATCAATTAATGAAAATTAGTTGGGGTCCTATACACCGGCAATGAGAAATCTGAAAGGGATATTAGGGAAATGACACCATTTACAATAGCATCTAAGAGGATAAAATACCTAGGAATAAATTTAACCAGGGATGTGAAGGATTTTATACAATGAAAATTATAAAACACTGCTGAAAGAGATTAAAGAAGACTTAAATAAATGGAAAGATATTCCGTGTAAATAAATTGGAAGACTTAATATTATTAAGATGTCATAGTAACCAAAACAATCTTTAGATTCAATGCAATCTCAATCAAAATTCCAACAGCCTTCTTTACAGAAACAGAAAAACCAATCCTCAACTTCATATGGAATGCCAAGAGACCTCAAATAGATACAGCCATGTTGAAACAGATAAAGTAGGAGGATTCATACTTCCTGATTTTAAAACATACTATATAGCTACAGTAATCAAAACATCCTGCTACTGGGATAACAACAGACACATAGAACAATGGAACAGAATTGAGAGTTCCGAAAAAAAACCACTCATCTATGGTCAGCTGATTTTTGACAAGGGCATTAAGTCCATTAAATAGAGAAAGAAGAGTCTCTTCAATAAATAGTGTTGAGAAAATTGGATTTCCACATGCAGAAAAATGAGATAGGATCCATGACTCACACCATACACAAAAACTAATTCAGAATGGATTAAGAACCTATGTATGAAAAAATAGAACCATAAAATTCTTAGAAAAAAATGCAAGGGCAATGCTGTCAGGCCTAGCTTCCAACAATGGGTTAGCTAGTTTAATAACAAAAGTACAAACAGCAAAAAACATAATAAATAAATAAGACCTAATAAAAATTTTGTTCATCAAAAGACTTTACACAAAAAGTGAAAAGACTGGGAGACTGTCTTTGGAAACCATATATCCGATAAGAACCTGATAACCAAAATATATATAAAACCTCTAACAATTTAACAACAAAAAGACAATCCAATAAAAAAAATGGGCAAAATGAATAGACATTTCACCAAAAAGGACATTCAAATGGCCACCAAACACATGAAAAGACGCTCAATGTCATTAGCCATCAGGGAGATACAAATCAAAACCACAGTGAGATACCATTTCACTCTCACTAGGAAAGGTAAAGTAAAAAAATAAAATTAAATAAAAAAATAACAAATGTTGAGGAGGATGTGGGAAAATTGGAACCCTTATTTATTGCTTGTGGGAATGCAAAGTGGTACCCCTGTTGTGAAAAATACTGTGGTAATAATTCCTCAAAAATCTAGAAATAAAACTACCATTTAAAAAAACCCTGTTACCGTCGAGTCAATTCTGATTCATAGTGACCCTATAGGACAGAGTAGAACTGCCCCATAGAGTTTCCAAGGAGCACCTGGTGGATTCAAACTGCTGACCTTTTGGTTAGCAGCCGTAGCTCTTAACCACTGTGCCACCAGAATCTCCAAAACTAGCATATGACCCAGCAATTCCTCTCCTAGGTATATATTCAAAACACTTGAAAGCAGAGACTCAAACAGATACTTGTACACCAACTTTCATTGCAGCATTATTCACAATAGTCAAAAGATGGAACAGCCTAAATTCCCATCAAAGGATAAAAGGATAAACAAAACGTGGTACATACATACAATGGAATACTACCTCAGCTAGTAAGAGAAATGAAGTCTTGATACATGCTACAACATGAATGGAGCTGAAGACATTATGCTGAGTGAAATAAGTCAAACACAAAAGGACAAATATTGTAGGACCTCACTTATATAAAAAGACAAGAAAAGGCAAATGTATACAGACCAAAGCTTATTAGTGGTTACCAGAGGTGGGAGGGAGGGAGAAATGGGGCTTTATTGCTTATGGAGTACTGAGTTTCAGTTTACAATGATAGAAAAATTGCATTGATTAAGGGTAGCATTGCACAGCCAATTAATGTAATTGCTGTCAACAAGTTGTACACCAGTAAAAAGTTGAATTGGCAAAAGTTATAACAGAGATATATTTAAAACAACAACAACAAAAAAGAGTAGCTGCTGAGGTTGCCTATGTACAACCAAACACCTCATGGGATTTGGTTCTTAGGTTTGAACGTTTAGGGTCATGGTTTCATGAGACATTCAGTTAATTGGCCTAATAACATGATCAGTGCTTCTGTTCTACCTCCTAGCTTGTAAGTGATCATTCAAGATACAATTGGTTTCTATTGCCTGGAGCAACAGAGGAAAAAGGAGAGTCAGGAATAAGAAGATGAAATGAAATGCATAGTTAATTGCCTCCATGAACAAATGCCTCCTTTGCCATGAGACCAGAACTGGATGGTCCCTGGCTACCGTTACTGAACATTTTGATCAAAGATTCTATAGAAGAATACTGATCAAAAGGGGGAAACTGCAGGACAGAATTTCAAATTCTCATGTAATCCAGGCTTTCAGGAGCCATGGAGGCTGGATGAACCCCCAAAACTATTGCCCTGAGATAATCTTCAAACCTTAAATCAAAAATATACCCTGATGTCTACTCAAAACCAAAAATTAGTTTAGCTTAACTAGTAAAGAATGATTGCCTTGAGCATTATGTTCTTGTAAGAACTATCTGTACGGGACCAAATTGACAACAGTAACTTGAAAGATCAGATAGGAAACTTAGGGGGCTGTGAGTTTATGTTAATGGGGGAGGAACAACTCAGAAAAGGAGGGTGAGAATGGTTGCACAACTTGAAGAATGTAATCAATGTCACTGAACTGTATGTGTATAAATTGTTGAATTGGTTATGTTTTGCTGTGTATATTCTCAACAACAAAAATAAAATAAATTATTTAAAAAAAAAAAGCAGACAGAGAAAAAAGGCAAATTACAGTAAAACCTGCAAAAGGTAGAACCTGTGTAAGGTGGAAACCTATCAGAGAAGGAAAACGCAAATATTTCCCCCTAAGTAGAGAGTGATAGAAAAGTGGTGACTGCACCCTGTAAAAGGCAGAAAACTTGTGAGACTTGGAAAACAAGGCAGTCCCATCGAGTTCAGCTTTCACAGGTTTCACACTCTATACAAAGTTACAAACATTAGACTACAGCTGATGGCTTGGCAAAAACAATGCAAACCACAAGACAGTGGAATGACACCTTTAAAATACTGAAAGAAAAAATATTGTCAGCCTAGATACATGTATGCAGTGCAAATATCTTTCAGACACTAAGGTGAAATAAAAACATTTTCAGGGGAAAAAAATTTAATTACAAAGAAACAAATAAGTTGAAAGTTAAGGGCTGAAAAAAAATGCACCGAGACAATATTAATGAAAAGAAAGGGGGAATTGCTATATTAATATCAGACAAAGTAGACTCCAGAGCAAAAATATTACAGGGATAAAGAGGGTAATTTCATAATGATCAAGAGAACATAAAAATCCTATGTTTATGAACCTAAAAGCAGGGCTTCAAAATACATAATCCGAAAGCTGATAGAACTGAAAGGAGAAACTAACAAATAGACAATTATAGTCAGAGACTTCACACCCTTGTCTCAATAATGGCTAGAACAAATAGACTATCATAAGGTTATGGAAGACTTGAACAACACTTGACATTTATAGACCATTCCACCCAACTACACATTTTTTTTGAAAACACGTAGAATATTTACCAAGACAAGCCATATTCTGGGCCATAAAGTAAATATCAAATTTTAAAGGTTTCAAATCATACAAAGTGTATTATCTGACCCCAACATAATTAAATTAGAAATCAAAGACAGAAATATATCTAGAAAAGTCTCCAAATATTTCAAAATTAAATAACACACTCTATCAATGGGTTAAAGACAAACTCAAAAGGGAAATGAGAAATTATTTTGAACTGAATGAAAATGGAAACAAAATAGCATATTAAAGTTTGTGGGGTGCAGCTAAAGGTCTTACAGAGATACTTGTAGCACTAAAACCTGTATTAGAAAAGAAAGGTCTCAAGTCAATTAACTAGCCTTCCATCTTAAGAAACTTGGAAAAGAAGAACAAATTAACCCAAAATGTAAGCTGAAGCAAAGAGCTAATAAAGATCAGAGCAGAAATCAATAAAGTAGAAATGAGAAAAATCATTAAAACTAAAACAGATTCTTTGATTTCAATAAAATGGATAAACCTATATCCAGCTTGATCAGAAAAAAAGAAAGAAGACACAAATTACCAGTATAAAAAACAAGACAGGTGACTTAACTACAGATTCTACAGATACTACAAGGATGATAAGGAAATATTATTAGCCATTTTATGTAAGTGAATCTGAACATTTAGATAAAATGAACAAATTCCTTCATAGACACAAACTAGCAAGTTCACTCAAGAACAAATATATAACCTGAATAGCCCTATGTCTACTAAATGAATTGAATTTGTCAGAATATTCTTCCTACAAAAAAAAACCCACTTAAGGTACAGTTGGCTTCATTGGTGAATTCTACCAAACATTGAAGGAAGAATTGGTATTATTTTTTCCTTAAAGGTTTGGTCATTACCTTGATTGTCATGATGGTTTTCAGGGTATTATATGTAAAAATTTATTAAATTGTACACTTTGAACATATGAAGTTTATCGTATGTCAATTATACCTCAATGAAGGTGTTTTCAAAAAATTAAAAACTTAAGCAGTATATTGCTCTACAATCATTGACATAAAGAAATGTAATTGTTTCAAATCTTTTTTTCCAATCAAGTTTCTTGTCCCAACCCAGAATTAGTATACTGAAGTGAAAGAAAACACTGACTTTGGAGTCCAACAAAGGCTCAATTCAAGTCCTAGCACTATCACTTACCAAATGTATGAAATGAGGTAAATTTCCTCTGCGCCTCAGTTTCTTCATCTGTAGTAATGGGAATAACTTCAATTATTCAAGGTTATGAGAATTGACAAAATGTACCTAAAGAAAACAGGAGCTTCTACTTGCCAAGGTTGTGATAATTAAAAAACATTAATTGTAATGGACTGAAAAACACTGAATCAGTGAAATACTATGAGTCCATAATGACAATCAATTAAAAGAAAACCAGAAACAAAACTTTTTGTCAACATTGCAGCTGCTGTCAAGTCAGCCCTCCAACTCATAGTGACCCCATGCACAATGGAAAGAAATGCTACCCTGCCCTGTGTCATCCCCATGACCAGGTGTAGACAGGACTGCTTGATCCATAGGGTTTTCACAGGCTGTTTTCAGAAGTGGCTGTTCAGTGGTGGAATTGTCGCCTTCAGGAGACCCCGGTTCAGGTCCAGGCCAACGCACCTCCTGTGCAGCCACCACCAGTCTGTCAGTGGAGGCTTTCAGGTTGTGAGGCTGAACAGGCTTCATCAGAGCTTGCAGACATTTCAGGTAGCTACTTTAAAAACTCCTTACTCTGAACATTGGTTATTATTGCTATTAGTTGCTTTCAAGTCAATTCCAATTCATGGCAATCCACTGGCAGTTAAATGAAAAAAATAAACAGCTATCTTTTCTTTCCAGGAGGAATTCTATTTTGGGGCAATCTATCTGCTCCCATTGATGAAGAAAAGCTTTCGGAATCATGTTAGCCATGAAAGTAGAAGTAATATTAACCAAAAAAACCAAACCTGTTGCCATCGAGTCAATTCCTACTCACAGCGACCCCACAGGACAGAGTATAACTGCACCATAGGGTTTCCAAGGAGTGGCTGGTGGATTTGAACTGCGAACCTTTTGGTTAGCAGCCAAGTTCTTAACCACTGCACCACTAGGTCTCCAGAAGTAATATACAATTACCAAAATGAATGTCACAAACCCCAATGTAATTTTCTACTTGGGTGAGAATTAGAGACTGGTATTAAACCATTTCACCATCTGTCAGTTTGTCATTCTGCAATGGCTTTCGTGTTGCTGTGATGCTGGAAATTTTGCCACCAGTATTTCAAATACCAGCAGGGTCACCCATGGTGAGCAGGTTTCAACAGAGCTTCCAGACTAAGACAGACTAGGAAAAAGCCTTGGCAATCTACTTCTGAAAATTAGCCTATTAAACCTTTATGGATCACATAAGAGCGTTGCCCAACTTTTTTGCTTTGGACACATTATCAGGAGGGACCAATTGCTGGAGGAAGACATCATGTTTGGTGAAGGAGACAGCCAATTAGGGGGAGGAAGGCCCTCAGTGAGAGGATTGGCACAATAGTTGCAATGATGGACTTGAACGTGCCGGTGATTGTGAGGATGACACAGGACTGGGTAACGTTTCATTCTATTGTATATAATGTCACCATGAGTCAGAGCTGACTTGAAGGCAGCAATCTATGTATCTATCTGTCTATTAAAACCATTAGAATTGGACATTCGTAACATCACAAATCACTTTGGAGTTGCAAGGGTAAACACAGAAGCTTGGAGGATCTAGACGGTCATCATGCTAAACCAGTCGTCAATGTTACCTTTACAAATGGTGGCTCAATCAGATATCATGTCTTTTGATGCATTGCAAACAGAAGTAACATCTGCAAACATATATCTGACCAAAGTGTTTAACTTGGCTCTGTTGAGCTCTAGATGTAACTTCTAGTAAATAGGAAAACCAGATGATAGAGGAAAAATCTAAACTATATAAAGAGGAAAAAAGATAAATTCAGAAGGAAGGGTGTCTTAGTTATTTAGTGCTACTATAACAGAAATACCACTAGTGGGTAGCTTTAACAAAGAGAAATTTATTCTCTCACATTCTAGGAGGCTAGAAGTCAGAATTCAGGGTGCCAGCTCCAGAGGAAGGCTCTCTCACTCTCTCTCTGCTGGCTCTGGGGGAAGGTCCTTGTCATCAGTCTTTCCTTGGATCTAGGAGTTTCTCAGTGCAGGGACCCCAGGTCCAAAGGACTCGCTCTGCTCCTAGATCTTTCTTGGTGGTAGGAGGTCCCTCTCCTCTCTGGTCACTTCTCTCTTTTATATATCAAAAGAGATTAACTCAAGATACAACCTAATCTTGTGGATTGAATTATGCCTCATTAACATAACTGCCTCTAATCCTGCCTCATTAACATTACAGAGGTAGGATTTGTGACACATAGGAAAATCACATCTGATGACAAAATAGTGGACAATCACACAATATTGGGAATCATAGTCTAGCCAAGTTGACACATGTTTTTGGGGGACACAATTCATTCCATACCAAAGGGCATTCTGTAAAACCACTAGACCAATTTATTTAATAAATCTGTGTTTTAAAAAAGAGATTGCGCAAGATTAAAACTTAAAATATATACTAACCAAATATAATGCATAGTCTCAGATTGGATACGATTTTTACAAACCAACTTAAAAAACATTGTGGGATCAATTAGGGAAATTCTAAACGTGGTCTGGGTTTGTTTGTTTGTTTTTCTGTAAACAGTCAATGTCCCCTACAAAAGGGAGCTTTCTTTTTTTTTTAATTTTTTTTTTTTGGTGAGAATATACACAGCAAAGGATACACCATTTTAACAAATTCTACATGTACCTTTCAGTGACAATGTTTACATTCTTTAAGCTGTGTAAGCATTCCCACTATTCTTTTCCAACTCATTCTACCATAATTAACATAAAATCACAAATTCAAAAGGGATGAAGAAACTAAATATGAAAAACTTAGCTTCTCATCTAACCTTTTGAGATGCTATTGTCAATTCAATCTCACATAAATTTTTGAAAGAGCTCAATGTTCAAGGCAGACATACATTACTAATTAAGCTAAGCTGATGTCTGGCTCAAAGCAGACTTATGCCAGACAGAGCTGGAGAAACATGTAGAACAAAATTCTAACTCACAAAAAAAGACCAGAATTATTGGCCTAACAGAGACTGCAGAAACCCTGAGAGTATGGCCCCCAGACGCCATTTTAGCCCAGTAATGAAGTCACTCCTGAGGTTCACCCTTCAGCCAAAGATTAGACAAGCCCATAAAACAAAATGAGACTAATGGGGCAGAACAGCCCAGAGACAAGGACTACAAGGCAGGAGGGGACCGGAAAGCTGGTAATAGGAAACCCAAGTTTGAGAAGGGAGAATGTTGACATGTCGTGGGGTTGTTAACCAATGTCATAAAACAATATGTGTACTAACTGTTTAATAAGAAACTATTTGTTCTGTAAACTTTCATCTAAAGTACAATAAAAAAGTATAAAAATGAAAAGAAAAAAGAATATGTCAATTAAGAAAATAAAAAACAAAGCAGACTTACAGGGATAGTTTTGATTTGAGGTTTAAGTTGAAAGATTACCCGAGGGCAATAGTTTTGGGTATTCATTCAGCCTCAGTGGCTCTAGAAGGTCTAGATTCCATTGAGAATTTGAAATTCTGTTCTATTTTTCCCCCTCTGGATCAGGATTCTTCTATAGAATCTCAGATCAAAATGTTCAGTAAAGGTAGCTAAGCACCATCCAGTTCTTCCTGGTTTCATGGTACAGGAGGTAGATGTTCACGGTGGCATCATTTCCTCTAATCCCTGACTCTCCTTCTTCCTTTGCTACTCCAGGTAAATGGAGACTTCAGGTACTACGCAACAAACCAGGAGATAGAAGCACTGAAGAACAATATTAGGCCAAATGACTGAGATGTTCGATGAAATCATAACACTAAACCTCAAATCAAGAAGACAAATCCCATGAGGTGTTTGGTCATATATAAGCAGCATCAGCATCTGCTTTTTTTTTTTTTTTAATGTGTATTACACAATGTTTGTCAGTTCAACATTTTTCATATATACAACTTGGTGATATCAATTATGTTAATAGGTTGTGCAACTCTTACCATTAATCTGTGCCAAGTTTCCCATCACCACAAACAGAAACTGCTTCCCCCCTCCCTTCTGCTCCTGGTAACTTTGGTCTCTATATATTTGCCTATTCTTGTCATTTTATATAAGTGAGATCATACAGTTTTTGTCCTTCTGTGACTGAGTTATTTCACTAAGCATAATGTCTTCAAGGTTCATCCATGTTGTAGCGTGTATCAGGACTTCATTTCTCTTTCTGATGGTGCAGTATTCCATTGCATGTACGCACCACATTTTGTTTATCCATTCATCCGTTGATGGACATTAGGTTGTTTCCATCTTTTGACTATTGTGACTAGTGCAATGAACATTGGTGTACAAATGCCAGTTCACATCCTTGACCTCAAGTCCACTGTGTATATACCTATAAATGGGATATCTGGGTCATATGGTAGTTCTATTTTTAGTTTTTTGAGGAACTGCCACACTTGCACCATTCTGCAATGCCACCAGTAATGGATAAGGGATCCAATTTCCCCACATCCTCACTGTCTTAGTTATCTAGTGCTGCTATACCAGAAATAACACAAGTGGATGGCTTTAACAAACAGAAATTTATTCTCTCACAGACTTGAAGGCTAGAAGTCTGAATTCAGGGCACCAGCTCCAGGGGAAAGCTTTCTCTCTCTGTCGGCTCTGCAGGAAGGTCCTTGACATCAATCTCCCTGGATCTAGGAGTTTCTCAGCGCAGGGACCCCAGATCCAAAGGACTCGCTCTGCTTCTGGATCTTCTTTCTTGGTGGTAGAAGGTCCCTCTCCTCTCTGCTCGCTTCTCACTTTTATGTCTCAAAAAAGATTGACTCAAAATACAACCTAATCCTGTAGATTGAGTCCAGCCTCATTAACATAACTGCCTCTAATCCTACCTCATTAACATCATAGAGGTTAGGATTGACAACACAGAGGATAAATACATCAGATCACAAAACGGTGGACAACCACACTATACTGGGAATCATGACCTAGCCAAGTTGCCACACATTTTGGGGGACACAATTCAATCCTTAACACTCGCCAATATTATTTTCTGTGTGTGTGTGTGTGTGTGTGTGTGTGTGTGTGTTTAATCTTAGCCATCCTAGTGGGAGTGAAGTGGTATCTCATTGTGGTTTTGATTTTCAAATCTCTAATAGCTATTAACATTGAGCATCTTTTTATGTGTCTGTTGGCCGTCTGAATATCCTTTTTGGTGAAATGTCTACTCAGGTCCTTTGCCTATTTTTCAATTGAATTGTTCGTCTTTTTCTTGTTAAGTTATAGGAGTAATTTATATATTCTGGATATCACACCCTTGTCTGTTATATAATTCCCAAGTTTTCTCCCATTCTGTAGGTTGTCTCTTCACTTTGTTGACAAAGTCCTTTGATAAACAGAAGTCTAATTTTGATGATAGATCCCATTTATCTATTTTGTCTTCTGTTGCCCATGCCTTTGGTATCATGTCTAAAAATCCATTGTTGAGGACTAGGTCTTGAAGCAGTTCCCCAACATTTTACTCTAAGAGTTTTATGGTTTTACGATGTATATTTAGGTTTTTGGTTCATTCTGAGTTAGTTTTTTTATATGGTGTGAAGTATGGGTCTATATTCATTTTTTGAATGTGGAAATCCAGCTGTTTCAGCACCACTGATTAAAGAGGCTGTTTTTTTCCCATATGAAGGATTTAGTGCTCTTGTTGAAAACTAGTTGACCCTAGATGTGTGCACTTAACTCTGGGCTCTCAATTCTAGTCCATTGGTCTATATGTCTATCACTATCCCAGTACCAGACTGTTTTGATCACTGTAGCATTGTAATATGTTTTGAGATCAGGAAGTGAGAGTCCTCCTACTCTTTTCTTCTTTTTTGAAGTTGCTTTGGCTATTTAGGGCTCTTTTCAGTTCCACATAAATTTGATGATTAACTTTTCCACTTCTGCAAAGAAGGCTGTTGGGATTTTGAAGGAGATTGCATTGAATTTATAGATTTTTTTTAGGTAGTATTGACATCTGGACAATATTAAGTCTTCTGATCCATGGGCATTGGATGTCCTTCCATTTATTTAGGTCACCTTTAATTTTTTAAAATAATGTTTTTTATTTTTTTGTGTACAGTTCTTTCACTTCTTTGGTTAAATTTATTCCTAGGTACTTTATTCATTTAGATGATACTGTAAATGGGATTGTTTCCTTAATTTCCTTTTCATCTTGTTCATTTCTGATGTATAGAAATCCAACTAATTTTTGTGTGTTGACCTTGTATCCTGCCACTTCAGGGAATTCATTTATTATCTCTAGTAGCTTTCTTGTGGATTCTTTGGAGCTTTCTATATATAGGATCATGTAATGTACAGAGAGAGATAGTTTTACTTCTTTCCCAATTTAGATGTCTTTTATTTCTTTTTCTTGCCTAACTGTTTAGAACTTCCAATACAATATTGAATAACAGTGGTGACAGCAGACACCCTTGTCTTGTTCCAGATCTTAAGGGGAATGCTTTCAGTTTTTCTCCATTGAGTATCATGTTAGCTGTAGGTTATCATAAAATGTCCTTTTATTATATTGAGGAATTTCCCTTCTATTCTTATTTTGTTGAGTGCCTTTATCATGAATGGGTGTTGGATTTTGTCAAAATCCTTCTCTGCATCGATTGAAATGATGATGTGATTCTTTTCCTTCGTTCTATTAATGTGGTATATTATGTTGATTGATTTTCTAATGTTGACCCATCCTTGCATTCCTGGGATAAATCCTACTTGATCATGATGTATATAATCCTTTAAATATACTTCTATTTTCAGTTTGTTGATATTTTGTTGAGGATTTTTGCATCCATATTCATCAGAGATATTGGCCTGTGATTTGCTTTTTGTGGTGTCTTTGTCTGCTTTTGGTATCAGTGTGATGCTAGCCTCATAGAATGAGTTGGGGAGAATTCCCTCCTCTTCTATTTTTTGGAAAAGTTTAAGAAGCATTGGTGTCACTTATTCTGAAAATGTTTGGTAGAATTTCCCAGTGAAGCCATCAGTCCTGGATTTTTCTTTTTAGGAGGTTTTTTGATCTCTTCACTTGTTATGGGTCTGTTGAGGTTTTCTGTGTCTTCTTAAGTCAGTGTAGGAAATGGGTGTGTTCCTAGGAATTTGTCCGTTTCATCTAAGTTATCAGAGGTCAGCTGTTAACCAAAAGGTTGGCCATTCAAATCAACCAGCTGCTCCTTGGAAACCTTACGGGGCAGTTCTACTCTGTCTGATAGGGTCACTATGCATCAGAATCAAAGGACAGCAACAGGTTCAGTTTACAATTATTTGTAATATTCTCTGATTGTTTCTATTTCATTAGACTCTGTTGTAATTTTGTTTCTAATTCTGGATATCTGTTTCTGCTCTCTTTTTTCTTTGTTAATCTAGCTAAAAGCTTGTCAATTTTATTGATCCTTTCCAAAAAATCAACCTCTGCTTTCATGTTTTTCTAGCGTTTTTCTATTCTCTATTTCCTTTATCTCTGTTCTTATCTTTTTTATTTCCTTCCTTCTGGTTGGTTTCAGTTTGGTTTGCTCTTCTTTTTCTAATTGCTCCAGTTTTTTAGTTAGGATTTTGATTAATGGACTTTCTTCTTTTTTAATATAGGCATTTGCTGCTATGAATTTACATCCGAGTACCACTTTTGCTGTGTCCCATAGGTTTTGATACGTAGTGTTTTCATTTTCATTTGATTCTAGGTATTTTCTAATTTCCCTTTTGATTTCTTCCTTGACCAATTGCTTGATTAATATTGTGTTTCTTAATTTCCATGTATTTGTGTATTGTCCAGTTTTCCTTTTGTTTATTAATTCATAATTTCATACCATTGTGGTTGGAGAAAATACTTTGTATACTTATTTTTTATGTATTTGTCTTTGTAAGGTAGGAATGGTATAATCCTTCCAGTTATCCAATAAGAGTACCTTAAAGCTTGCCCTTATTTTTGCCTCTAATGAATTTCCTTTACTGGAGATCTTTCTGCATATGACTTCAAGTTTCTTTTTCGTGACCTTTCTTTCCTGTCTGAAGAACTCCTTTTAGTATTTCTCGTAGGAGTGGTCTTGTGGAGATGTACTCATTCAGTGTCTGTCTGTGAATGTCTTAATTTTACCACCAATTTTGAAGGCTAACTTTGCTGGATATAATATTCTTGATTGACAGTTTCTTTCTTTCACACTTAAAAATATCATTCCATTGCCTTCTGGCCTCCAAGGTTTCTAAGGAGAAATTGGCACTTAATACAATCAGGGCTCCTTTGTATGTTACTCTCTGCTTGTCTCTCACACTTTCAGTGTCTTCTCTTTGCATTTGAACTTTAAAAGCCTGGTTATGATGTGTCTTGGCATGTGTTTCTTTGGATTCATTCTACCTGGAGTTCACGAGCTTCTTGGATATCTAGCTTTATTTCCTTTATCAGATTTGGGGAGTTTCCTGTTATTATTTCTTTCAAGATTTTTTTCTAATCTTTTCTCTCTCGTCTTTGGGAATTCCCGTGATGCAAAAGTTGGTTTGCTTGATATTGTCCCAAAGTTCCATTAAATTGTGTTCAGTGCTGTTGAGTCTTTTCACTTGTTATTCTTTGGTCTCTGATATTTCAGTTACCTTATCTTCCAGATAGTTGATTCTGCCTTCCACCTGCTCAACTCTGTTATTCAAACCTTTCATTAATTATTTCAGTTATTGTCTCCTTTGATTCCAGTATTTTAGTTTGTTTTCTTTTTATAGTTTCTATCTCTTTGTTCATATTCTCATTTTGTTCATTTGTTTTCCTAATTTCCTGTAGTTCTGTGTTTATCTTAATTCTGTGAGCTTATTTACTATTATTGTACTGAATTCTTGCATTCTATTCATTAATCGTGCTTCATAGATACAATGGCTCCCCTTATCACTTTTTATTTGTTTGAGCCATCATTTCCATGTTGTTCATATTTCTGTTATTTTTTTGTTGACTACGGGACATTAGGTTTTTGCCTGACGTTGACTACTCAGTTCTCCCTAGTGATTGTAATGACAGCATTGTTTACTGGAGGAAATCTCTAGGTGGGCAGAGTCTTCAGGTCTTATATGTTGCTCCTCACCCTCTGCCTCTGGATTCTGGACCAGGTTACTGAGAGGTTGGGGGTTACCCCTTTCAGCTGCTCGACACTAACGCTGGGAGCGCGCACTATTCAATCTGTCCACCAGATGGCGCCACTCCTATTCCTCCATTCTCTCTCTTTTCCCTGCTTTATTGCATTTTATGGCACACAACAATCTGTTATGGTACCCTTTTACTGCACATGGAGTCCAGCTGCTGGAGTTGGGGGGGCGGTGCTCCAGTATGTTCTACCAGTCCTTTTCTAATGCCTCCCCTCCACCCGCAGATAGAAGCTCCCGTCTCCCACCATGGACCAAGTTCTCCTCCCCTCCTAGAGAACTTGTCATCTGTTTGCTGCTGCCTCTGCCAGTGTGCAACTCCTGGAGTGGGGGAGGGCTTCAGTGGACTCCAAGTGGTGTTTGGGCATGTCTCCTAACACAGACTGTGTGATCCCTGGGGGCTCGAGTCCTGTATCCATTGATCTGCTAGCCTCTCTAGATAAATCAAAGTGGTCACGACTCCATAAACGGTGTGGGTGAATTGATTTAACCATGGTGCTGGGAGCAGGGAGGTGCAGAGATAGTAGATTTTTCTTACCTTTCAGTTTTTTACTTCTTTGGCTATTTCCCTTTGCCAGTCTCTGCTGCTGTCATCTGCTCACCTTCGCAAGTTTCTGTTGGTTCTGGAGGAGGGTAGTTGTTGTATTTCTAGGTGTTTTTGTGAAGCAGGTCAGAACCCTGAAACTCTAATGCAGCTATCTTTCTGGAACTCCTAGGGGACCTTTCTTATAACCGTGGTCTGGGTTTTAAATGAAATGGAAGAGTTGAGATTATTGATTTATAGCAGTAAGCTGGAGGAAAAGAGGAAGAGAGGGAGGGAGAGGGAGAAATTCAGAAGGATATGGTCTAAGGCAGCAGTTGGCAAGTTACAGCCTGCAGGCTGAGTCTGACTAGCTGCCTGTTTTTGTAAATAAAATGTGATTAGAAGACAGCCACTCACATTTGTTTACACAATGTCTATAGTTGCTTTGTACTTAACAGCAGAGGTGAGTAGTTGTGATAGAGACCATATGGTCTGCAAAGCCAAAAATATTTACTATCTGTCCCTTTATAGAAAGTTCTCCAAACCATGCTCTAAGGTGTTAAAAGTGATGGTCTCTATCTGAGTTTAAGAAATGTGAAGATTTATTGCTGAAGGGGGGATTGTGCTTTTATTTTCTAATTTTTAAATGTAATTACCATTCTTCTACATTAATAAAAAATAGTTTTTAAATGTTAGTTGCTGTTGAGTTGATTCCAACTCATGGTGACCTTATGTGTGCAGAATACTACTACCATATTGTTATACAAATAACATGTGCATCCTATGTTTGTTTTCCAATGCGCCATCCTCCCATGAGGTATTTTCATAGGCATGCTATGCTAATTTTTTACAACAACATGTAAAAAAACTGGCATAGTGTACTTACGGAAATACGTCGCAGGAGGAGGGCACAGTTGGCAAAAAACATAGAATGCACGTGTTATTTGCATAAAAATACAGTACTCCATAGAGTTTTCAAGGCTGCAAACTTTCAGAAGCAGATCTCCAGACCTGTCTTCTGAGGTGCCTCTGTGTGTGTTGGAGCCACAACCTTTCAGCTAGTAGTTGAGTACTTAAACATTTGTGCCACCCAGGGCTTAACCATCTGTGAAGCAAGAGTATCACTGGCTATGATGGTCAAGGTTATGTGTCAACTTGGCTGGGCCATGATTCTCAGTGGTTTGGCAGTTATGTAATGATGTAATTTGACAATTCTGTAATGATGTAGTCGTCCTCCATTTTGTGATGTCATGTGGTCATCCTCCATTTTCACATAACACTGATTTTCCTGTAACAACCTGGTTTTTGGAACCTAACCATGTCAATAAGTGAGGAGTGGGTATGTATATATATCTTGCACCTAAAACAATGCTAGGGTACGTGGTAAGAATTCAGTGTTGTTTTGTGTGCCATTGAGTTGACTCAGATTCTCATAAGGACCCTATATGACAGACTAGAACTGCCCCATAGGGTTTCTTAAGCTGTAGAAGTTATGAATTTTTCAGTTATCTTGTCTCCTTTGATAGTAGAGATACACCAAATATGGCTTAACCTAAGTATTTGGACACATTTTGAACTTTGGCTCCAGCCACAGGCTTTGGAACAATGAAAAGACAAATGTCTATTTCACCATCATTTCTAGCATACCTGACCTTTGGCACAAACAATGATCATGTGATTACAAAGGCTGACATTATATCTAATCATTTTCACAATGTGAGTAATATGTTTGTTACTATCTGAATATTTACTTTTAAGTATAATTAAGCATCCTAGATATACCTAAGAGTGAAAATTTTCTTTATGTGCTTTATATATTGAAATTCCATCAATTATAGAAATTAAAATGTAAATATGCAGCAATAATTGATGATTGTGACAGTTGTTGATTTTATGTACAAACATAATATTAAGAATTTTCAAATAGTTAGATGAAGAAATAGATTGTTAATATGAATGTTGAGATAATTCAATACCGTAATTAAGAATATATTTTTTGAATCAGTAAAGGTTTATGAAACGTAAATAATAATTGTTATTATTGTTAGTTGCCATTGAGTCAATTCTGACTCATGGCAACCCCATATGTGCAGAGTAGAACTGCTCCATATAGTTTTCAAGGCTGTGACTTTTTGGAAGCAGATCTCAGGCCTGTATGGGTGGGTTCAAACTGCCAAATCTTTTGGTTAGTAGTCAAGTGCTTAACCATTTATGCCAGCCAGAAAGTCCCTTGTAAATAATAATTTAAGGTAGAATAATAGAGATTAAATTGTATCATAATGCTAATATTTATACAATAATTTGGTATACTAGCTTCCTTAACATTAAGCAACCTAACCTTTAACAACTGAACTTACTTAAATTTCTGTAATTTAATTTTACTTAAGTCAGAAATTTTTCAAGGAAAAGTCCTACTTGGGAATTCTTCACATCATATAAGATTTAAAAAGCAGAATTCAAACTTTGTACCTCAAAATTTCATGAGAAGGAAGTACTTCCAAATCATATACACTTAAGTGATGTCACAAAAATGGCAGAGTAGAAAGCTCCAGGAATTGGTCCCTCCACTGAAACGACTATTGAGATGACAAAAACTGTTAGAATTAACTATTTCAGAACTCTGTAGTCCAGCGGAATATTTTCAGCTTCCTGCGGAATGTTTGATGAAGAAAGAGGCTGGTAAACTTTAGTGAATTTCAGCATTCTGTATAGCAGCTACCATCTCCCACCCTCAACCCCATGACAGGCAGCCATGGGGATGGAGACCAGCATTCCTGGCGTGGCTTACTGGTATCAGGGTAAGCAATACAGATCTCATCTCCAAAAATCAGGATTGTGTGTTTGGATCTGCCTAATCGTTCAGTGAGGGACCTGAACAGAAAATAGCCATTGTTTCATCACTCTAAGGCTGAAGTTGCTTCCCAGGGGTATCTGTCAAAAGAATTTAGAGACTGAGCAACTTTTTTTGTTTATTTGTTTTTTGTTTTCTAATTTGATACAAGTATTTAAGAAAATATTTGTCAGGTCACTGGCTGACCATGGAGAATAAACTTCATAAACTTCAGCAACCACACATGATAAGTGTGACAGTTAAGGTTGTGCGTCAACTTGGCAGGGCCATGATCCTCAGTGGTTTGGCAGTTATGATGTAGTTTGGCTTTTTAATGATGTAATCACCTCCAGAATGAGATCTGATATAATGTGATCACCTCCATGATGAGATATGTTGCGAGAAGTCAATCAGTTGAAAGGGATTTTCCTTGGGGGTGTGGTCTACATCCAATATAGGTGGACTTTCTGGCAAAGATCACTGGCTTTTGCTTGCACTGGATCTTGCAGCTGGCTCCTGTTCATCTGACCTCTGGTTCTTGGGACTCGAGCTAGCAGCTTACCTGCCATCTTACCTGACAATCTTGGGATTCGTCAGACTCCACAGCCTGTAAGCCAGAGGCCTGCTATCTGACCTTCCAATCTTGGATTTGCCAGCACCTGAGACTACTGTAAGTCAGGAGAAGTTTCCAGCCTGATCCACGGACTTGGGACTTTCCAGACTCTACAACAACATGAGCCCTTTCCTTTATATAAATCTCTCTCTATGTATGTATATTTATACACTGCACTGAGTTTGCTTCTCTAGAGAACCTAGCCTAAGACAACAGGTAATACAGCCTTTGCAAAAACAGTTTGGAAAACTCACTAAAAAGAGACAACTGCAGCCCTCAACAAGTAACAACAGCAATCCCTGGGGAGGGGGAGAATCTGATTTCCAGAGTTACTAGATTACAATATTCAAAATGTCAAACTATCAACAAAAAATTATAAACCATACAAAGAAATAGGAGAGTATGGCCCATTCACAGGGAAAAACAAAATGAACAGAAACCATCCCTGAGGAAGCCCAGACATTGAACTTCTAGACAAAGACTTGAAATTAACTGTCTTAGATATACTCAAAGAACTGAAGGAAATCATGGACAAAAACTAAAGAAAATCAGGAGAACAATGTACGAACAAGTAGGAAATATAAATAAAAATTGATGAATTTTAAAAAGGAACCAAATAGAAATTTTGTAGCTGAAAAGTACAATAGCTGAAACAAAAAATTTATAGACGGGTTCAATAGTAGGTTTGAGCAGGCAAAAGAAAAAATGAGTGAATGTTAAGATAGGGCAATTGAAATTACTCAGTCTGAGGAGCAAAATGAGGAAAAATTAACAGAGCCTATTAGGAGCCCTGGTGGTGCGTGGTTAAAGGGCTTGGCTGCTAACTGAAAGGTCAGCAGCTTGAACCCACCACCCACTCCACAGGAGAAAGAGGTGGCAGTCTGCTTCCATAAAGATTACAGCCTTGGAAATCCTATGGGGCATATCTACTCTGTCCTACAGGGTTGCTATCAGTTGGAATCAACTTGATGGCAATGAGTTTTTTTTAAGAGATCTATGAGACACCATTGGTGTCCTGGTGGTGCAGTGGTTAAGAACTCGACTGCTAACCAAAAAGTCGGCAGTTCGAATTCACCAGCCACTGCTTGGAAACCCTATGGGGCAGTTCTACTCTGTCCTGTAGGGTTTCTATGAGTAAGAATCGACTCGACGGCAATGGGTTTGGTTTTGGTTATGGGACACCATCAAGCATGCAAACATACATATTATGAGAGTCCCCAAAAGATAAGAGAAATAGCAGAAAAGAATATTTGAACAAATAATGACCACAAACTCCCCAAATTTGATGAAAAACATGAATTTACATATCCAAGGAGTTCAACAACTGCAAGTAGGATAAACTCAAAGAGATCACTGAGCTCATGAGACACACTATAAATCAAACTATCAAAAAACAAACACAAAGAGAAAACCTTGTAATTCAAATTTGAAAATCTTCAGGTTTTGAATTTCAAGATATCAGCAAGAGAGGCACAATTGATCATATACATAGGAATCCCCAATGAAATTAACAGCCAATTTCTCATCAAAACAATAGACACCATAATTTAAAGTGCTGAAAGGAAAAAAAGAACTGTCAACCAAGAATTCTATACCTCGCAAACTATCCTTCAAAATCCTGGCAGGAGAAAAAAAAACCTATCATAAGACATTCCAAGATAAACAAAAGCTAGGGAGTTCATCACCAATAGATCTTCCTAAAGAAATGCTAAAGGAAGTCCTTCAGACTGAAATGAAAAAAACACTAGACGGTAAATCAAAGCCATATGAAGAAATAAATATCACTGGTAAAAGTAACTACATAGGTAAATGTAAAAGCTAATATTGTTGTAGTTTTGGTTTGTAACTCCTCTTTTTGTTTCCTATATGATTTAAAAGATGAAAGTATAAAAAATAATTATAAATCTATGTTTTGGGGCATACAAGGTATAAAGATGAAATTTGTGACAATGACAACATAAAGGGGAGAGGATAGAGCTTGATAGGAGCAGAGTTAATGTAAGTTATTGAAAATAAGTTTGTATTGATTCAGTGTAGGTCATTATAAATTTATGATGTTAACATAAACTCCACGGTAACCACTAAGAAAATAATTTTAAAATACATAGAAAAAGGAAATGAAGATGGAATCAAAAGAATACACAAGAAAAAAAATCAAACACAAAAGATGGCAGTATTGGAAGAATTAAGGGGGAAAAGATGTAAGACAAATAGCAAAATGGCATAGTTTTCTCCTTATCAGTAATCACCTTAAATGTAAATAGATTAAACTCACCAATTAAAAAACAAAGATTGGCATAATGTATTTTCAAATGATCCAAATATGCTGCTTACAGGATATTTATTTTAGGCCCAAAGACAAAAGTAGGATGAAAGTGAAAGGATGGAAAAAGATATTCCATACAAACAGTAACCAAAATAGCACTAGGGTGGCTAAACTAATATCAAGCAAAATAGATTTTAAGGGAAAAAAGTGTAACAAGAGACAAAGAGGGACATTATATATTGACAAAGGGGTCAATCTATCAAGACTTACAAACATATATGCACGAAACAACAGAGCCCCAGAATATATGAAGCTAAATAACATTGACAGATTTGAAGGAAGAAATAGACAGCACTACAATAATAGTTGGAGAGTTCAATACACACTTTCAATAATAGGTAGAACATCTAGACAGAAAATCAACAAGGAAATAGAGAATTCAGACAACACTATAAACCATCTAGACCTGACAGACGTATATAGAATACTCCACCCAACCACAGCAGAATACACATTTTTCTCAACTGCACAAAAATCATTCTCCAGGATACGCCATATGTTAAGTCACAAAGTATGTCTAAATAACTTTTAAAAAATTGAAATTATACGAAGTTTCTTATGCAAGCATATCAGAATGAAGCTACAAATCAAAAACATAAGAAAAACTGGAAAATTCACAAATACATGGAAATCAAATAACACATTCTTAAACAACCAATGAGTCAAAGAATAAATCACTAGAGAATTTAGAAAATACTTTGCAATAAATGAAAATGAAAACACAATATACAAAAACTTAAAGGATGAAGTGAAAGCTGTGCACAGAGGGAAATTTAGAGATGTGAAAACTTATGTTAAAAAGGAAGAAAGATCTAAAAGAAATAACCTAACTTTAAATGTTAAGGAACTAGAAAAAGAAGAGCAAACTAAACTAAACCAAAGCCCAGCAGAAGGAAAAAATGATAATAAAGATCAGAGTGGTGATAAAATACATAATAGAAAAAACAATAGAGAGAATCAACAAGACCAAAGTTGGTTCTTTGAAAATATCAACAAATTGACAATACTTTAGGTACACTGACGAAAAAAGAGAGAGAGAAGACACAAATAAGTAAAAACAGAAATGAAAGTGGGGATATTACTACTGACCATGAAGAAATTAAAAGGACTGAAAAAGAATACTATGAACAATTGTACACCAAAAAATAGATAATCTAGATGAAACAGACAAATTCCTAGAAACACACAAGTTACCAAAGTTGAATCAAGAATAAATAGAAAATGTGAATAGATCTGTAACAAATAAAGATATTGAATTAGTAATCAAAAATTCTCAACAAAGAAAAGTCCAATATCAGATGGTGTAACTGGTGAATTTGACCAACCATTTAAAAGAGAATTAACACCAATACTACCCATAAACATCCAAAAAAAAAGAGAAGGATGGAACACTTGCGAACAAATTCTATGAGGCCAGCATTACCCTGAAACCAGGCAGACAAAAACACCGCAAGAAAACTACAGATGAATATCCCTTTTGAATGCTGTTGTTGTTAGGTGCTGAGAATCAGTTTCGACCCATAGCAACCCTATGTACAACAGAACAAAATACTGCTGGATCCTGCACCATCCTCACAATGATTGTTATGCTTGAGCCTGTAGTTGCAGCCACTATGTCAATCCATCTAGTTGAGGGTCTTCCTCTTTTACGCTGACCCTCTACTTCTCCAGGGACTTGTCCCTTCTGATAATCTGTCCAAAGTACATAAGACAAAGTCTTGCCATTCTTGCTTCTAAGGAGCATTCTGGCTGTACTTTTTCCAAGACAGATTTGTTCTTGCTTCTGGAAGTCCATGGTATATTCAATATTCTTTGCCAACACCATAATTCAAAGGCATCAATTCCTCTTCAGTCTTCCTTATTCATTGTCCAGCTTTCGCATGCATATGAGGCGACTGAAAATACCATGGCTTGGGTCAGGTGCACCTTAGTCCTTAAAGTGACATCTTTGCTTTTCAACACTTTAAAGAGGTCTTTTGCAGCATATTTGCCAAATGCAATGCATCCTTTGATTTCTTGACTGCTGCTTCCATGGGCATTGATTGTGGATCCAAGTAAAATGAAGTCCTTAACAACAGACCCCCTACCTGTACAAAGGGACAAGACCCCAAGTGTCTGCTCTAAAATCAACAAGGCAGGCCTTCCATTTGGAGTGTGCCAGCACCTCCCCCACCTGGACACTTGTAGCTGCAAGCCTATTATGAATTGTTACAGAAGGCCTCCTGCAGTGGAGTCTGCTCCTATAGTCAGCATTCTACCTGCCTCCATGTTCACTCCATAGCTCAGACCTCTGGAACCAACATGACAGACCTCTCTGGGGATCAACTTAGGTCTATCTGCTTCCCTTTCCAGTCAGTGCTCAGAACTACTGACTAAGGCTGCAGTGTGCTAGGAAGCAGGCATGTTGAGCGGAGGCTATGCCCACAGTAAACATACTACAGGGCAGGCTATAATAGCAACAAGGCAGACCTCCCTGGGGTCCATTCAGACAGTGATAATCCCTCCCCCACCCAGTATCTGTTGGCCAATAGACTGATACAAACTCCTACAGAAAGTATGCTACAGTGGATCCAGGAGGAGGGTCACCTAAGAGGGGACTGCCCCCCCCCCAACCACCACAGGGCCACTAGAGCTCTAAAACCAACAAGACAGATCTCTTGGAGGTTCCTTTGGGGAGTGCCAGCCCTACCTTCTCCTGAAACTGAGGAAAGTCTGCCTGTGTTTCCCCTGAAAGACAGCTCAGATCTAAGCAGTCCCCACAAAGGAGGGACAGAAACCTTGGGGAAAAATGGAGGGCAGCACCCAGCCCTGAAGGGAGCTCACTGGGTGTGGGTTCTCTGACTGAAAACACGGTTGGAGAAACAGAGAAGGGAGTAATAACCAGAGAGAGAAGGCTATGCCCCCTGCTGGACAGATAGATTAGTACACAATAACTCACCTGACTGGTAGTGCCAGCTGATGAACAGATTGATCACAGTGTATTTTCTGGTGTGTTTGGGAGAGATTGAAAGTTGAAAAATGAGATCTGGAACTTTTGAATTCTAATTAAACCAGGGAGAGAAAAGGAACTATCACAGAAAAGGAGAGGAAATGGTAAGCAAAGGCGAAGGTGCTGCCTGCCTAAGAGGTTTTTGCAGAAAGTAGTGCAGGCAAAACCACTAAATGCTGGGAAGAACTGCCAAAGTTAACACCCTTGAAAATTTCAGTGCCCCAACAAGAAATCACAAGATACACAAAGAACAGACAAAGAATGGTCCATCCAAATCAACATGACAAAGGAAGTTAAAGCACATCTAGAATGATAAAATTATGAAAAAAAAGGAAGAATATAATACAAAAACATTAAACATAATTAAAGAATTAAGGGAAAACACAGACACAGAGCTAAAAAAATAAAATTAGGAAAACAATGCAAGAACAAAATGAGGATCTAAAAGACGATATTGCAAATGAAAGGGACAATAACAAATGAGAAACACAATAGAACGACTTATCAACAGATTTAATGATGCAGAAGAGAGAATCAGTGAATTAGAGGATAAGATAGTTAAAATTACAGATGCTGAAGAACAACAAGAATGGAGGCTAAAGAAGGCTGAGCACAGTTTAATGGAATTATGGGAAAACAACAAGAGACCTAATATATGCATCATGGGAATTCCAGAAGGAGATGAGAAAGAGAAAGTGACAGAAGAAATATGTGAAGAAATAATGACAGAAAGTTTCCCCAATCTAATGAAGGACATTAATCTAAAAATCCAAGAAGCTCAAAGAACCCTAAGCAGGATAACCTAAAGAGATCTACATCATAGTTAGGCTCTCAAAATCAAAGATAAACAGAGAATCTTGAAAGCAGTGAGAGAGAAGCAAATAGTCACATACAAAGGATCCTCAATAAGATTACATGCCAATTTTTCCTCAGAAACATTGGAGGCCAGAAGACAATGGAATGATATATTTAAAGTGCTGAAAGAAAAAAACTGTCAACCAAGAATACCATACCCAGCAAAACTATCCTTCAAGAATGAGGGTGAAATTAAAACATTCACAGACAAATAACGGCTGAGAAAGTTCATACCCAACAGACTGGCCCTACAAAAAACACTAATATGAGCTCTGTAGATGGAAGGGAAAAGACACTAGAAACTAACTCAAAGCTATACATAAAAAGAAAGATCCCTAATAAAGGGAATAAGTATAAGGGCTAGTAATAAGATATTCATGCTTGATAATTTGAAATGTTTTTCCTTTACATTTTTTAATAACAAATATGTAAAAAGCAAGGATAAAATATGTTACTAGGCACATGAAATATAAAGACATAATTAGTAATAACAGCAACAAAAAGGGAGAGAGAGGAACGGTATACAGAATTTATGGTATGTTACCAAAATTAAGTTGGTGCCAACTTAAACCTTAGAAAGTTATAAATACAAGCTCTTAAATGTAATATTCATAGTAACCACTAAGAAAATATATTTAAAAAACATACACCAGAGGAAAGGAGAAGGGAACCATAAAGGCTCACTACAATAAACCAACAAAACACAAAAGCAAGCAGTACTAAAGGACAAAGACAAAGAAGGCTTATGACACCCAAAAATAACAAAATGCCAGAAGTAAGTTACTTCTTATCAGTAATTACAGTGAATGTAAATAGACTAAATGCTCCAATAAAAAGGCATAAAATGGCAAAATGGACTTAAAAAAAATTAAAAAAAACATGATCCAACTATACGCAATTTACAAGAGACACACCTTAAACCCAAGGA
Organism: Trichechus manatus latirostris; assembly: GCF_000243295.1. Classification (NCBI taxonomy): domain Eukaryota; kingdom Metazoa; phylum Chordata; class Mammalia; order Sirenia; family Trichechidae; genus Trichechus; species Trichechus manatus. The sequence continues at coordinate 1,768,309 of NW_004444201.1, forward strand.
CACAAATAGGTTGAAAGTGAAAAGATGGAAAAAATAGTCCATGTAAATAATAATTAAAAGAGATCTGATGTGGCAATTTTAATATCAGACTAATAGACTTTAAGACAAAATCTGTCAGAAGACATAAACATGGACATTATATAGGGATAAAAAGGTTAATTAATCAAGAAGATTTAACAATCATAAATGTATGTGCACCCAACAGTGGGGAACCTAAATATAGAGAGCAAACACCGGTACAATTGAAGGGATAAATAGATAGTACTATGATATTAGTTGAAGACTTCAATACACCACTATCAATACTGGACAGTATATCTAGAAAGAAGATCAACAAGGAAACAGAGGACTTGAATGGCAGTATAAACCAACTAGACTTAACAGACATATATAGAACACTCCATCCAACAACAGCACAATATACATTCTACTCCAATGCACATGGATCATTCTCCAGGATAGAACACATTTTAGGTCACAAAGCAAGTCTTTATAAATTTAAAAAGATTGAAACTGTACAAACTATTTTCTCTGACCACAACAGAGTAAAGCTACAAATCAGTAACAGGAAAAAAAAAAAAACCCACAGGAAAATACACAAACATATGGAAATTAAACAACACGCTATTAAATTACCAATGCATCAAGGGAGAAATCACAAATTTCTTAGAGTCAAATGAAAATGAAAGCACAACATACTGTAACTTATGGGCTGCAGCAAAGGCCGTACTCAGAGGGAAACTTATAGCAATAAATGCCTACATATAAAAGAAGAAAGATCTCAAATTAACCGCTTAACTTGACAACTCCAAGAACTAGAAAGATATGAGCAAACTAAGCCTAAACCTAACAGAAGAAACGATATAACAATATCAGAGCAGAAATAAATAAAATTGAAAACAGAAAAACAATGGAGAGAATCAATAAAACCAGAAACTGGTTCTTTGAAAAGATCAATAAAATTGACAAACCTTTTGCTAGACTAACAAAGAAGAAAAAAGATGCAAATAACCAAAATTTAAAAATGAAAGAGGAGACATTACAACTGACCTGATAGAAATAAAGAGAATTATGACAGAATATTATGAACAACTGTATGGTTAAAAAAAATTGGATAACCTAAATGAAATAGACAAATTCTTAGAATCACACAACCTACCCATACTGACTTGAGGAAATAGAAAGTCTCAACAGACTCATAACAAGTGAAGAAATAAAATCAGTGATCAAAAACCTCCCAACAACAACAAAAAGTCCTGCACCAGATGGCTTCACTGAGGAATTCTACCGAACATTTAGAGAAGATTGACACCACTACTGTTTAAACTCTTCCAAAAGATAGCGAAGGAAGGACTACTCTCTAATTCATTCTATGAAGCAAACATAACCCAGATACCCAAACCAGACAAAGACACCACAAAAAAAGAAAACTACAGGCCAATATCTCTTATGAATATAGATGTAAAAATCCTCAACAAAATACTAGTGAACAGAATCCAACAGCATATTAAAAGAGTCATACAACATGACCAAGTGGGATTTATTCCAGGAATGCAGGGATGGTTTAACATTAGAAGATTAATCAACATAATACACCACATCAACAGAACAAAGGAAAAGAAGCACATGATCATCTCCATGGACGCAGAAAAAGAATTTGATAAAATCCACGCCCTATCTTGATAAAAAATCCTAAAAAATAAGGGAAATTCCTCAACATGATTCAGGGCATATATGAAAAGCCAACAGCCAACATTATACTTAATGGAGAAAGACTGAGAGCTTTCCCCTTTAAATCAGGAACAACACAAGGATGCTCGCTCTCACAATTTCTAGTCAATATTGTATTAGAAGTCCTAGCCACAGCAATAAGACAAGAAAAAGAAATAAAAGGTATACAGATTGGAAAATAAACAAACAAACTTGTTGCCATCGAGTCAATTCCAATTCATAGTAACTCTATAGGATAGAGCAGAACTGCCCCATAGGGTTTCCAAGCAGCAGCTGGTGGATTCGAACTGCCAACATTTTGATTAACAGCTGAGCTCTTAACCACTGTGCCACTAGGATTTGAAAAGAAGTAAAATTATCTCTATTCACAGATGATATGATCCTATATATAGAAAATCCTGAAGAGTCTACAAGAAAACTTCTAGAGATAATAGAGGAATTCAGCAAAGTTGCAGGGTACAAGGTCATCACACAAAAATCAGCTGGATTTCTACACACTACCAATGAGAAATCTGAAAGAGAAATTAGGGAAACAATTCCATTCACAATAGCATCTAAAAGAATAAAATACCTAGAAATAAATCTAACCAGGGGCATGAAGGAGTTATACAATGAAAACTATAAAACACTACCTGAAAGAGATTAAAGAAGACTTAAATAAATGGAAAGATGCTCCATGTTCATAGATTGGAAGACTTAATATTGTTAAGATATCAGTAAACTATAGGTTCAGTGCAATCTTGATCAAAACTTCAACAGCCTTCTTTACAGAAATACAAAAACTAAGCCTCAACTTCATATTTCCATAATGGCAAGAAGCCCTGAATAGCTAAAATAATGTTGAAAGAGAAGAACAAAGTAGAAGGACTCACATTTCCTGATTTTAAAACATATTATACAGCCACCATAATCAAAGCAGCCTGGTACTGGTATAACAATAGATGCACAGACCAATGCAAAAGAATTGACAGTCCAGAAATAAACCCAAACATCTATGGTCAACTGATTTTCAACAAGGGTACTAACTCCATTTGATGGGGAAAGAAGAATGTCTTCAATAAATGGTGCTGGGAAAATTGGATTTCCACATGCAGAAAAATGAAACAGGATCCACGCCTCACACCATACACAAAAACAAATTCAAAATGTATTAAGGACCTAAATGTGCAAACTAAAACCATAAAATTCTTAGAAGAACAAGCAGGGGCAATGTTGTCAGGCCTAGCTTTCAACAATGGATTATCTAATATAATAACGAAAGCACAAACAGCAAAAGACAAAATAAATAAATGGGACCTCAGAAAAATTAAAAACTTTTGTTCATTAAAAGACTTTACAAAAAAAGTGAAAAGACAAGTTACCAACTGGAAGAATATCTTCAGGTACCATATATCCAACAAGAATCTAATAACCAAAATATATATTAAACTTTGACAACATAACAACAAAAATATACTAGGATGGCTAAAATTTTAAAAAAAGAAGACGAAAAAATAAAATAACATATCTTGGCGAGGATGTGTGGAAACTGGAACACTTATCCATTACTGGTTGGAATGCAAAATGGTACAGCCAATGTGGAAAACAGTGCTGCAGTTCCTCAAAAAGCAAGAACAGAACTCAGAAGTCATAAAAATATGACTCAGCAATTCCACTTCTAGGTATATACTCCAAAGACATGAAAGCACAGACTCAAAAATAGACTTAAACACCAATGTTCGTGAAGCACTATTCACAATAACCAAAAGGTGGAAACAACCTAAATGCCCATCAGCAGATGAATGGATAAACAAAATGTGGTACACACAGACAATGGAATACTACTCAGCCAGTAGGAGAAATGAAGTCTTGATACATGCTACAGTATGGATGGAGCTGAAGACATTATGCTGAGCAAAATTAGCCAATCACAAAAAGACAAATACTGTATGACCTCACTTATATAAAAAGACAAGAAAAGGCAAACTTTAGTACAGAGACCAAAGTTTATTAGTAGTTACCAGGGGCAGAAGTGAGGGAGAAAAGAGGGGTTAATGGTGATGGAGAAATTGCATTGATTAAGGGTAGGGTTGCACAGTAGATTATTATAAGTGCTGTCAATAAGTTGTACACCTGTAAAAAGTGGAATTGGCAAAGGCTGTGTGATAAATATATTTACAATGTCAAAAAAGTAGGAGTAGCTGCCGAGGCTGTTTATGTCCAATGAAACATCTCATGAGATTTGATTCCTTAGTTTGGAGGTTTAGGGTTATGGTTTCATAGGACATTCCAGTTAATTGGCCTAATTGTTTAGTGCTTATGTTCTACCTCCTCATTCATTGTGTAGTGCCTCAGTTCTTCAAAGCTTACAAGTGGACCTCAAAGGCACAACAATTGGTCTCTATTCACCTGGAGCAACAGAGGAAGAAAGAGAGTCAGAATAGGAGGAGGATATGAAATGTGTGGCTAACTGCCTCCATGAACAACTGCCTCCTTTGCCACGAGACCAGAAGAACTGGATGATGCCTGGCTACCGTTACTGAACATTTTGATCAAAGATTTCATAGAAAAATCTTGATCAAAAGGGAAAATGCAGAACAGAGTTTTAAATTCTCATGGGCTCCAGAGTTTCTGGAGGCATGGAGGGTGGATGAATCCCTGAAACTATTGCCCTGAAATAATCTTTAAACCTTAAAGCCATCTTAAAACCAAACAATAGGTTAGCTTAACTAGTAAAAAAGGCCTGCCTTGAGCATTATCATTATGCTCTTTTAAGGAGTATATATATATATCTGTATCTCTCTATATAGATATATATACATATGTATATTTATATATATATATATGGGATCAAATTGACAACAGCAACCTGAAAGATTAAATAGGAACCTTAGGGGGCAGCGAGTTTATGTTAATGAGGGAGGAACAACTCAGAAAAGGAGGGTGAGAATGGCTGCACAACTTGAAAAATATAATCAATGTCACTAAATTGTACATGTAGAAACTGTTGAATTGGTGTACGTTTTGCTGTGTATATCATCAAAAACTGAAAAATAAATAAAATTTACAAAAAAATGGAAAATAACAAAATGTTGGTGATTATGTGGAGAAATTGGAACACTCATACAGTGGTGGTAGAAATGTAACATGGTGTAATCGCTATAGGAAATAGTTTGGTGGTTCCTCAGACAGTTAAACATAGAATTTTCATATGACTCAGCAGTCCTACTCCTAGGTATATACCCAAAAAAACTGAAAACAGATACTGAAGCAAATACTTGTTCACCAATGTTCATAGCATCACTATACACAATAACCAAAAGGTGGAAACAACCCAAATGTCCATCAGTGGAAGAATGGATAAATAAACTGTGTTATGTCCATACAATGGAATATTATTCAGTCATAAAAAGGAATGAATTAGTGACAAATGCTACAATGTGAATGAACCTTGAAACGTTACACTTAGTTAAAAAGTCAGATAGAAAAGGTCACACATTGTATGATTCCTTTTACGTGATATATCCAGAATAGGCAAATTCATAAAAACAGAAATTAGTATTTGTTAGGGGATGGTGGAGAGAGAATGGGAGGTGATTAGTTAATTAGTAAAGGGTGTTCTTCTGGGGTGATGAAAAAAAACTAGATAGAAGTGGTAGTTGTACAACAATGTGAATGTAGCAAATGCCACTGAATTGTATACTTTAAAATGGTTTAAATGTTATATAAATTTCACCTAAAAAAACATATACACTTCATACCCATTAGGATGGCTATAATCAAAGAGGGAGCTAATAACATGTGCTGGTGAGAATGTGGAGAAATTTGAACCTCATACACTGTTAATGGGAATGTAAAATGGTGCAGCCCTTTTGGAAAACAGTCTGGCATTTCCTCAAATGCTTACACATGGAGTTACCATATAAACCAGCAATTCCACTCTCAGGTATATGCCCAACAAATTTGAAAACATATATCTACACAAAAACTTGTATATATCTACACAAAAACTTGTATATGAATGTTGATAGTGGCATTATTCATAATTGCCAAAAAGTGGAAACCAATCACATTACATCAACTGATAGATGGGTAAATAAAATGTGATATATGCATATAATGGAAATTATTCTACCACAAAGAATGAAATACTGATACCTGCTACAATATGGATAAACCTTGAAAACATTATACTAAGTAAAAGAATTCAGTCACGAAAGACTATACATGATTCTATTTATATGAAATATCCATTGCCTAGGGTTTGGAGGATTGAGATTAGAAGATGACAGCTAAAGAATAGGGGGTTTCCTTGTGGGTGTTGAAATGCTCTCCAATGGACTGTGGCGAGGGTTTCATCACTCTGTGGATATGCTAAATATCACTGCATTGTAAACTTTGAGTGAGTGAGTTGTATAGTATATAAAGTATATCTCAACAAAGCCGTTACCAAAACAAACAAACAAAAAATACACACACACAATTACATCCAGAATAAAGTTTCTTCAATCTCAGTAATAAAGAATACGGCATTTAAATAAAAGAAAATGGAATCAGAAAAAAAGTGAGATACTAAAATATCGAACGAAGATAAAGACTATAGAATCTGAAGAAAGCAAAAGATACTAGAGAAAATTAAGGTACCCAAAACTATCTTCTTACTTGGGTAGCATCAAAAATGTGTGCCACAGAGACCATGAAAATGATATAGTGGTTGACAATTCTGAGAAATTACTCTTCCTGCACTAAAACATAAATGTTTCACTACCAAAATTTGAATGAAAGGGCAGTCTTTTTTATTGCTATCTCTCAGAAGTTAATATTCAACTTCATCCTTGACTCTAGCTGAACATTAACACTCGGCATTTTGAGATACAGGCAGAACGTGTACTTGTTGCAGCAGTGGGGAACTGATGGTTGGTTCTATCTCACTTTTCTCAGTGGCTAAAAGTAGTTCAGTATAATTGCCTACACATATATGCTTTATCTCTCCATGCTTTCATCCATTTTCCCCTTTTCTACAAGCCTTGCCTACCCTGAGACCAGTTCAGCAGAAAAACTGGAATATTTCCACTTGCCTGCCCAACAACACTCGATATGTAATCCAGCAATAGGAAGTCTGTCAGAGTAGAAGTCATCCTCACACCAACCACTGGTGGGCCTAAAATGAGTCTGGCTGTCATTGGCAAAACACTCTAAGGATCTGAGACAGCTCTCTGTCCACAGGCTACAGCCTTGACCCAGCCCCATGAGCAGTGGGCACCTGCTCCATTTGTAAGTCCTCCCAGCTGGGACAGGAAGAGCTTCCTATTCATGAGCTGTTTCCCTGCGACCCTGATCACCTGCTGAATCTCCGTGAGGGCTCTCTACCCTGAGATTGGATCTATTTCACCTCGTTTTTACTTCACTCTACCTCCTCTCTCTGGCTAGGGGAAAGCTACAATTAAAAGTGTCTCCTGACCCAGATGCACAATGCTTCATGAAGGGACTTGCAAACAGTCTGACTCTTAGCCCAATCTCACCTACAGACTGCACCTCACTGAGAATATAATGAACCCAAAAACACGCTGAACCTGCCCTCAGCCCCATCCCACTATGATGGTTCATCACACACTGCAGTGATGTATGGGAGAACACTGAGCTGCCTTGGCTCACTTAGACATTCTTCCCTGGGTGATGTACATAGATGGGTCATGCTAGTAGGGTACAGAGCCTGGGTGATATGAATGCAAGGGCATCCTTGTGGGGCACTCATATAGGGTCACTATGAGTTGGAATCAACTTGATGGCCCACAACTACAGGATAGCTATAGTAAAAAAGAAAGATAACAACAAATGTTGGCAAAAATGCTGAGAAATGGGAACCCTCACATATTGCTGGTAGGGACATAAAATGGTGAAGCCACTTTGGAAAATAGTTTGGCAGTTTCTTAAAAAGTTAAACATAAATTTACCATAAGACCCAGCAGTTACTCTTAAATATCTACCCAAGAGAAATGAAAACATATGTCTACCAAAGACTTATACATGAATGTTCTTAGCAAACAGCGTTACTCAAAATAGTCAAAAGTTAAACATAAATGACTATCAGCTAATGAATGGATAGACAAAATGAAGTGTTTCCATACAGTAGAATATATTCACCACAATTAAAAAAAAATGGATCGGTTCATGCAACTTGGATGAGTCTCAAAAACATTATGTTAAGTGAAATAAATCAGACACAAGAGACTACAACTTAAATGATTCTATTTTATGAAATGCCCAGAAAAGGCAAATTTATAGAGACAGAGGAGATTAGTGGTTGTCTGGGCAGTTGGGGGAAACAGGGATTAACACAAAATGAGTATGCAGGATCATATTGGGTTGATGGAAATGTTCTAAAACTGATTTATGGTAAGAGTTGCACAACTTGGTAAATTTACTAAAAAATCACTGAATCGTACACTTTATTTAGTTTATTTTTTAATTAAGAAGTAAATTTTTAATGAAAGTGACTCACTCACAGTCACAAATCAAAGAGCACAGAGATGCTTATGATGCAGAGCAGCTCTGCGCCCTCCCACTGCCCCCATCCCAGCTGCTCTCTCCAGAGCCTGCCTTTAAAAAAAAAAAAAAATGTGCTTTATGTGAAAGTTTACAGCTCAAGTTAGTTTCTCATACAAAAATTTATGCACACATTATTGTGTGACCCTAGTTGCTATCCCTTTAATATGACCGTACATTCCTCCTTTCCATGCCGATTTCTCGTGTCCATTCAACCAGCTCCTGTCCCTTTCTGCCTTCTCATCTTGCCTCTGGACAGGAGCTGCCCATTTAGTCTAGTGTATCTACTGGAACTAAGAAGCGCACTCTTCGTGAGTATCATTTTATGTGTTATAGTCGTCTATTCTTTGTCTGAAGAGTTGGCTTTGGGAATTATTTCAGTTCTGGGTTAACAGAGCCCAGGGGCCATGTCCTCTAGGGTTCCTCTAGTCTCAGTCAGACCATTAAGTCTAGTCTTTTTACTAGAATTTGAGCTCTGCATCTCACTTTTCTGCTGCTCCGTCAGGTACTCTTTGCTGTGTTCCCTGTCAGGGCAGTCATTGGTGGTAGCCAGGCACCATCTAGTTCTTTTAGTCTCAGGCTGATGGAGTCTCTGGTTTATGTGGCCCTTTCTGTCTCTTGGGCTATTATTTTCCTTGTGTCTTTGGTGTTATTCATTCTCCTTTGCTCCAGGTGGGTTGGGACCAACTGATGCATCTTAGATGGCCGCTTGCTAGCTTTTAAGACCCCAGACCCCACTCACCAAAGTGAGATGCAGAACATTTTCTTAATAAACTGTTATGCCAATTGACCTAGATGTTCCCTGAAACCATGGTCCCCAGACCCCTGCCCTTGCTACTCTGTCCCTCGAAGTGGTTGGTTATGTTCAGGAAACTTACTAGCTTTTGGTTTAGTCCAGTTGTGCTGGCTTCCCCTGGAGTGTGTGTTGTCCTTCCCTTCACCAAAGATAATTTGTCTTAGTCATCTAGTGCTGCTATAACAGAAACACCACAAGTGGATGGCTTCAACAAAGAGGAATTTATTCTCTCACCGTCCAGTAAGCTACATGTCCAAATTCAGGGTATCAGCTCTAGAGGAAGGCTTTCTCTGTTGGCTCTGGAGGAAGGTTCTTGTCATCAAGCTTCCCCTGGACTAGGAGCTTCTCCGTGCAGGAACCCAGGGTCCAGAGGAAGTGCTCTGTTCCTGGCACTGCTTTCTTGATGGTATGAGGTTCCCCTGTCTCTCTGCTCACTTCTCTTTTTTATATCTGAAAAGAGATTGGCTTAAGACACTATCTAGTCTTGTAGGTCTTATCAATATAACTGCCACTACTCCATCTTATTATATCATAGTGATAGAATTTACAACACATAGGGAAATTACATCAGATGACAAAATGGTAAACAATCATACAATACTGGGAATCATGACCTAGCCAAATTGTCAAATATTTTGGGAGGACATGATTCAATCTATGACGTTCCACCCTTTAGCCCCCCCAAATTCATATCCTTGCTACATGTAAAACATATTCACCCCATCAAAAAGTCTTAAATCAACTCCAAGTCCAAAATCCAAAAATTCCTCTTCATTCATGAAATCTAGAACACAAGTTATCTGCTTCCAAAGGTACAAAGGTGCAACAGGCAGGTAGGTACAAGCTAGACATTTCCATCACAAATGGGAGAAATTGGAGGGAAAGAATGGATAACAGGCACCAAGCAAGTCAGCAGAACACATTACATTAGCTCTCAAGGCTTGAAAATAATCCTCTGTTCTCTGAGACCATTCACACAATAGCCCTGCCCTCCAGACTCTAGGTAATGGCCACACTCTCCAGATTCTGAGTGGAGGCCCCTCGGCCCTGGGTTTCAACTCCCCCTTCCAGGCCCACTGGGACAGCAACTCTGCTCCCTTGGCTTTAGGCAGCTCCATTCTCCTAGTCCATCTGAGTGGTGACTCTACCCTTAGAAACACCAGAGGCCATGGCTCCACCCTTTGAAACCCCAGAGGTCATGGCCTTACCTTTTGAGACTGAGGCAGCTTGACTTCTTGTGTTCCTTGTCTCTTCAACTTCTGCCTTCTGTGGCCTCTCAGACCTCGGCCCTGACCACCTGCATCTGCCCTGCTGGAGCAAGTGTTCCAAAGCTCTGTAGCTCCACTGATAAGTGCCTGGTGGCACCCCACTCTGCCACGAAGCCTTCTGCACACAGGCACTCAGCTATCTTGCTCTGTGGGTCAGCTCCAGCGCTGTCTTGCACTGGTCTCCTGGTTCTGCTGCTGCTGGTTCTCTACTGCTGCTGGTCCTCTGCTACTGCTGCTCCTCTATCCATTCAGTTTCAAAACCACTTCCACACTTTAGGTATCTGTTAGAGCAGCACCTCACTCCCAGTATCAAATTCTGTCTTGGTCATCTAGTGCTGCTGTAACAGAAATAACACAAGTGGATAGCTTTAATAAAGAGAAGTTTATTCTCTTACAGTCCAGTAAACTAGAAGCCCAAATTCAGGGTGCTGGCTCCAGGGGAAGGCTTTCTATCTCTGTTGGCTCTGGAGGAAGGTCCTTGTGATGCATCAATCTTCCCTTGGTCTGGGGGCATCTTAGTGAAGGAACCTCAGGTCCAAAGGACTCGCTCTGCTCCCAGCACTGCTTTCTTGGTGAGGTCCCCCTCTCTTTGCTCACTTCTCTCTTTTATATCTCAAAAGAGATTGGCTTAAGACACTATCTAATCTTGTAGATCTCATCAATATAACTGCTGCTAATCCATCTTATTATATCTTAGTGATAGAATTTACAACACATAGGGAAATCACATCAGAAGATAAAATGTTAGACAATCATACGATACTGGAATCATGACCTAGCCAAGCTGACAGATATTTTTAGGGGACCCAATTCGATCCATGACATAATTCTTGTCTTACGATATAGTTAGTGAATACCCCCTTCCTCCCTCCCCACCCTTGTAACCATCAAAGAATTATTTTTTCTGTGTTTAAACCTTTCCTTGAATTCTTATAATAGTGGTCTCATACAATATTTGTCCTTTTGCGACCAACTGATTTCACTTAGAAAAATGCCTTCCAGATTCATCCATGTTGTGAGATGTTTCCAGGATTCATAGTTGTTCTTTATCCTTGTATAGTATTCCGTTGCGTGAATATACCATAATTTGTTTATCCATTCGTCCGTTGATGGGCACCTAGGTTGTTTCC
>NW_004444201.1:1780750-1818558 GCF_000243295.1 Trichechus manatus latirostris
GTTTTCAAATTTGTTGGAGTACAATTTTTCATAGTATTCTGTTATGATTCTTTTAATTTCAGTTGGGTCTGTTGTGATGTCACACATCTCATTTCTTATACGGGTTATTTGCTTCTTCTGGTATTTTTCTTTTATCAGTTTCAGCAATGGTTTATTGATTTTGTTGATCTTTTCAAAGAACCAGATTTTGGTCTTGTGAACTCTTTTAATTGTTTTTCTATTCTCTATTTCATTTAATTCTGCTCTAATTTTTATTATTTCCCTTCTTCCAGTGCCCGAGGGCTTCTTTTGCTGCTCTCTTTCTACTTGTTCTAGTTGTAGGGTTAATGTTTTGATTTTGGCCCTGTCTTCTTTTTGGATGTGTGCATTTATTGCTATAAATTGACCTCTGAGTACTGCTTTTGCTGAGTCCCAAAGGTTCTGGTAGGATGTGTTTTCATTCTCATTTGTTTCTATGAATTTCTTTATTCTGTCCTTAATCGCTTCTATAACCTAGTAGCTTTTGAGAAAAGTGTTTTCCAGTTTCCATGTATTTGATTTTTTTTCCTTGCTTTTTCTGTTTTTGATTTCTAGTTTTATGGCTTTATGGTCAGATAAGATACTTTGTAATATTTCAATGTTTTGTATTCTGTTAAGGCTTGCTTTGTGGCCTAATATGTGGTCTATTCTGGAGAATGTTCTGTGTGCCTTGGAAAAGAAAGTATACTTGGCTGCTGTTGGGTAGAGTGTTTTGTATATGTCTATGAGATCAAGTTGGTTGATTGTGGCATTTAGATCTTCTGAATCTTGATTCAGCTTCTTTCTGGGTGTGCTGTCCTTCACTGAAAGTGGTGTGTTGAAATCTCCTATTATTGTGGAGCTATCTATTTCTCTTTTCAGGGCTTTTAGAGTTTGTTTTATGTATTTTGGATCCCTGTGGTTGGGTGGGTAAATATTTATTATGGTTATGTCCTTCTGGTGTACTGACCCTTTAATATTATACACTGTCCTTATCTTTTGTGGTGGATTTTGCTCTAAAGTCTTTTTGTCAGAGATTAATATTGTCACTCTTGCTCTTTTTTGAGTGTTGTTTGCTTGATATATATTTTTCCATGCCTTGAGTTTTAGTTTGTTTGTGTCCTTAAGCCTAAAGTATGTCTCTTGCAGGCAGTCTATAGACAGATCGTGTTTTTTTATCCATTCTGCCACACTCTATCTCTTTATTGGTGCATTTAGTCCATTTACATTCGGTGTAATTATTGATAGGTATGAGTTTAGTGTTGTCATTTTGTTGTCTTTTTTTGTGTGTTGTTCACAGTTTCTTTGTTCCACTTAATTTTCTGTGCTGAGTCATCTTTTTTAATGTGTTTTCTTTCCATCTTTTTCATTGTTGTTGATTTTGTATTTGCTGATTCTTTATGTTTTTCTTGTTTTTTATTTTGATGTGTAGGATTGTTAGTTTCCTTTGTGGTTACCTTAATATTTACCCCCATTTTTTCTAAGTTTAAACCAATCTTTTATTTCTTTATATTGCCTTGACTTCCTGTCCATATGAAAGATCTATGACTACATTTTTTAGTACCTTTTTTGTTTTAATGTTGTTATCTTTTACATACTGACATCTCTGTTTCCTTGTTTTCAGTGTTTTAGCTTTGATTTATTTTGTGACTTCCCTATCTGGGTTGATATCTGGTTGTTCTGTCCTGTATTCTAGTTTTGGGTTGTTATCTGATGTTATTGATTTTCTAACCGGAGGACTCCCTTTTGTATTTCTTGTAATTTTGGTTTGGTTTTTGAAAATTCCCCTAACTTCTGTTTATCTGGAAATGTCCTAATTTTGACATTATAATTGAGAGACAGTTTTGCTGAATACGTAATTCTTGGCTGGCAGTTTTTTTCCTTCATGGCTTTATATATGAGTTTGGGAGTATTCCATCCTTTTCTGTGCTCTGAAATACCTTTAGTAGTGGTGCTGTTAACTCTTCTCTGAATGTTTGGTAGAATTCTCCAGTGAAGCCATCAGGGCCAGGGCTTTTTTGTTGTTGTTGTTGTTGGGAGTTTTGAATTATCTTTTCAATCTCTTCTTTTGTTATAGGTTTATTTAGTTGTTCTGCCTCTATTTGTGTAAGTTTAGGTAGGTAGTGAGTTTCTAGAAATTTGTCCATTTCTTCTAGGAAATGCCTTCTTGCCTGCATAGTTTCTGCTGAGTAGTCTGAGCTTAGTCTTATTGACTCTCCTTTGTAGACGACTTTTTGTTTATCCCTAGCCACTCTTAAAATTCTCTCTTTATCTTTGGTGACTCTCTTTTGGGATCTACCTTGTGTGGGGTTTGATGAGCTTCTTGGATAGATATCTTCTCATCTTTCATGATATCAGGAAGTTTTCTACCAACAAATCTTTCAACAATTGTCTCTGTATTTTCTGTTATCCTCCCCCCACCCCCCATTCTTCTGGTACTCCAATGACTCGTAGGTTATTCCTCTTGATAGAGTCCCACATAATTCTTAGGTTCTCTCCATTTTTTTTTAATTCTTTTATCTGATTTTTCCTCATATAAGTTGGTGTCAAGTGCTTTATCTTAAATCTCACTTATTCTGACTTCCATTGTCTCAATTCTCCTCCTATGACTTTCTATTGAGTTGTCTAATTCTGAAATTTTATTGTTAATCTTTCGGATTTCTGTTTGTGGTCTCTCTATGGATTCTTGCAGCCTGTTAAATTTGTCATTATGCTTTTGTATAACCTTCTTAAGATCCTCTATTGCTTTGTCTGTCTGTTCCTTGGCTTGGTCTGCATTTTGACTGATCTCCTTCCTAATATCTTGAAGAGTTCTGTATATTAATCTTTTGAATTTTACCTCTGGAAATTCCAAGAAGTTCTCTTCCTCCAGGAGGTTTCTTGGTACTTTGTTTTGGTGGCTTGCTGAAGCCATCATGGTCTGCCTCTATGTGATTTGATATTGACTGTTGTCTCTGAGCCATCAATAAGTTATTTATTTATTTTATGTTTACTTACTGTGTCCTAGCTTCTTGTTTATTTTTTGTTTTGATAGGCTGGTCTTGTGAGCTAGTTTGATTATTGGCGTCTCCAGGTGGCTACAGCTGTTACTAGGTATGTGAGCCCAGGATTCTGTTTACTTTTCTTGTGTGGATTCAGCTCAGGTGTCCAGGTCGTCAGTCACTGAGTGTGTGGTACAGGGTCTCACCTACAGTCCTAGATGGGCAGGGGTAATTGGAGTAGGCCCAGGTATCTCGATGCAGTAGGGGGTCATGTGCTGATCAAGGCCCCTGAGTGGCTGGGTGGAAGGCATGTCCCTATTCCCTAGAGTGCACAGGTAGGTGGGTTTTGCAGCAGGACTATCAGCACCCAGTGCTGTTGGCTGTAAGCATTGGGAGTCACCACTTATTCTTGGACCACCATCACAGGTGGCTTGGTGGAGTTGGTGGAGCCAGCAGTCCTCAGGCCCCTGATGTGGGTAGGTAAGGACCCTGCTTAATGGGCAGGGCAGTGTCAAATGTCATGAATCTTCCACTCTCCCTTATAGCTGATACAAATGAAAATAGGCTGCAGGTATCTACCCTGTTGTACTGTGCTAATGAGGGCCTATGCCGTTGAAATGGGCCCACACAGCTCTAGGCAAGAGTGAAAGGCCTTCAAATTCCATGGACTTCTTATGCCTGTGACTAGGCAAAGGGGCTGTGCCTGCCCTAAGTTCCTGGCTTAGGGAGCTGGCAGATTATTTTTTCCTATTTGTTAATTTGTTCCCTCTCCAAAGCTGGGAGAATGGTTCAGGGTGTGCGAGGAGTCCTACTTCTGGCCCAGAAGGCTCAGCAATCACTGAAGCAGGACAGGGACTGGAGCAGAGCAGGGAGGGAGCATGTAAATGGGGGAGAGGTACTTGCCAAAGCGGGGGGTGGGGGGGTGATCCACATGGTAGGTTAGAGGCTTGTACTTATCTTTCATCAACTGAGTACCGTTTCTCACTGGTTCTGGAGGCTTGAGCAGACTCTCTGCCGCTCAGTCTCTCCTGATGTGGAAAACACGTTCTGAGCACCACTGCTTGCCTCACCCCTCACGCACTAGCCGATCCAGCCTGCAGGATGCTCATGCTGGCCAGGTCAGGTCTGGCAACTCCTCACTGCTTTTGAACCATTTCTCCCTTCCCCTGCCACTCAGTCCAATTCCTCAACTTTGTCTTCGATGTTCAGGGCTCCTAGATTGTCATATATAATCGATTCACTTGTGTTTTCAGGTCTTTGTTTAAGAGGGACCACAGGAAGCATCTGACTGCTCCACCATCTTGGCCCCACCTTCTGAATTATACACTTTAAATGGATGAATTATATGATATAAACTATGACTTGATAAAGTTGTATTATATATACATACATATATATATATATATGGCCACACTGCTTTCGAAAACCAATTTACTTTAAAAATATGATTTATCTCCTTATCAATGAGTGTCAAGTCTGGGGGGTGTGGTGGTCTGCCAAAGAATGATAACTTATTTGAAGATGTCTAATCAATATATTCTGAGGGTAGTGGTGGTTCAGAGGTAGAATTATTGCCTTCCATTTGGGATACCTGTGTTCCATTCCTGGCCAGTGCACCTCAGATGCAGCCACCATCCGTCAGTGAAGGCTTGCGTGTTGCTATGATACTGAACAGGTTTCAGTGGCGCTTCCAGGTAAGACAGATTAGGAAGAAAGGCCTGATAATCACCTTCCAAAAATCAGCCAATGAAAACCCTATGGATCACAATGGTCTGATGTGCAACTCATCATGGGGATGGCACAAGACCAGGCAGTGTTTCTTTCCATTGTGCATGGGGTCGCCATGGGTTGGGGTCAACTTGATGGCAGCTGACAACAATAACAACAAATCAACATATAATACAAAGTACAGAGGGAAGCTGGCAAAATCATCTTGCCACAAAATTAAACTCTTATTACTAGGATCATACCATCTGTGAATAAGGATAGTTTATTTCTTCCTTTCCAATTTGGATGCCCTTTCTTTCTTTTTCTGCCTTATTGCTCTAGCTAGGACTTACAGCAAAATGCTAAATAGGAGTGGTGACACGGGGCATCCTTGTCTTGTTCCTGTTCTCAGGTGGAATGCTCTCAGCCTCTCTTTGTTGAGAATGATGTTAGCTGTCGGTTTTGTATGTTGTTGTTAGGTGCCGTTGAGTTGGTTCTCATTCATAGCAACCCTATGTACAACAGAACAAAACACCGTCCAGTCCTATGCCACACACACAATCGTTGTGCTTGAGCCCATTGTTGCAACCACTGTGTCAGTCCATCTCCTTGAGGGTGTTCCTCTTTTTCACTGACCCTCTACTTTACCAAGCATGATGCCCTTCTCCAGGGACTGATCCCTCCTAATAACTTATCTAAAGTATGTGAGACAAAGTCTCGCCATCCTTGCTTCTAAGGAGCATTCTGGCTGTACTTCTTCCAAGATTTGTTTGTTCTTTCAGCAGTCCGCTGTATATCCAATATTCTTTGCCTACACCATAATTCAAAGCTGTCAATTTTTCTTTGGTCTTCCTTATTCATTGTCTAACTTTCACATACATATGAGGTGATTGAAAACACCATGGCTTGGATCAGGTGCATCTTAGTCCTTAAAGTAACATCTTTGAGTTGTAGGGTATAAATTTTGACCCAACTACATAAACAAAGCAAGATTTTGGTTTTTAAATAAAACCAAAATCAAAAAAACAAAATAAAACCAAACAAAACAAATTCATTGCCATCAAGTTGATTCTGACTCATACTGACCCTATAGGACAGAGTAGAACTGCCCCAGAGAGTTTTCAAGGAGCGCCTGGTGGATTTGAACTGCTGACCTTTTGATTAGCAGCTGTAGCTCTTAACCACTATGCAACCAGGGTTTCCTTTTAAATAAAGTGTTGTTTAATGCATATCAAGGGTAGAAAGGCAGCTGTGCTGGGAAGGGACAGGGACCTTGAGCCGCAAAGCCATTGAGACAATCACTGACTCTCAAAATAGATTTAAAGTCTATTTTATCTGAGATTAGTATTGCCACACCAGCCCTTTTTGGTTACTGTTTGTTGATATATTTTTTACATCATTTGATTTTTAATATTTTTATATCTTTCTGTCTAAGATGTGTCTTTTGTAGACAGCGTATTGATGGGTCATGCTCTTTATCCATCTGCCACTCTCTGTTTCTTTAAAGAAAAAAAACTGTTACCGTCAAGTCGATTCCAACTCATAGCAACTCTATAGGACATAGTAGAACTGCCTCATAGGGCTTCTAAGGTGCAGCTGGTGGATTCTAACTTCTGGACCTTTTGGTTAGCAGCCTGCGCTCTTAACCACTGCATCACCAGGGCTGTCTTTTTACAGGTGTATTTAAGCCATTTACATTCACCTGTTGTGATTATCAACAGGTATGAGTCATTGCTGTCATAATGTTGTGCCTTTTTTGTGGTGCTGACGCTTTCTTTGTTCTTCTTACTTTCCTGTGCTGAGTTCCTTTTGTTTGTGGATTTTTTTGTTGTTGTTGTTACAGATTTTGTGTTTACTGAGATTTTATGTTTTTCTTTTTTATTTTGATGTATGGGTTTGTTAACTTTCTCTGTGGTTACCTTGAAATTTACCCTTATCTTCCTAAGTTTTAATCAGTCTTTTATTACTTGTTATCACCTTGACCTCCTCTCCACTTGAAAGTTCTATACCTATACCATTTATTCACTCTTTTCATTGTTTTGACGTTGTCATTACAGATTGACATCTATGTTTCCCTGTTTTAAGTCTTTTAGCTTTGTTCTGTTATTGAGAATTCTTTACCTAGGTTGGTATCTGGCTGATGCTGTCCTGTGTTCTAGACTCTGATTGTTGTCTGATGTTGTTGGTTCTCTAACCACAGGACTCCCTTTAATATTTCTTGTAAGTTTGGTTTGCTTTTTATGAATTCCCTTAATTTGTGTTTATCTGGAAATGTCCTTATTTCACCATCATATTTGAGAGAGTTTTGCAGGACATAATATTTTTGGTTGGCAGTTTTTTTCATTCAAGGTTTTATATTTGTCATCCAATTGTCCTCTTGCCTGCATAGTTTCTGCCAAGTAACTAGTCTTATTGTTTACCCTTTGCAAGTGACTTTTTGTTTTTCTCCAGGTGCTCTCAGGATTCTTTCTTTGGTTTTGGCAAATGTGACTATGATATGTTTTGGTGACTTTCTTTTGAGGTCTCTCCTATATGAGGTTCATTGAGCTCCTCGATGGCCAGTTTTTTGTCTTTCATGATATTTGGGAAGTTTTCTGCCAGCAAATTTTCAACAATCTTCTCTATATTTTCCATTTTCTCCCCGTTCTGGAACTCCAATCACATGCAGGTTTTTGTCCTTGATCGTGTCCCACATAGTTTTTAGGTTTTCTTCATTCTTTTCTCTAGTTTTTCCTCAAAGTGTTGTCCATGCATTTCTCTTCAATCTCGCAGATTCTGTCTTCCATTGTTTCAAATTTGCTCCTAAAACCTTCTATTGAGTTGTCCATTTCTGAAATTTTGTTGTTTATCTTTTGGATTTCTAGTTGCTGTTTTTGTATGATTTCTAATTGTTCATTTATTTTGATGTTTTGTTCTTGTATTATTTTCCTGAATTCTTCTATTACTTTATTTGTGTTTTTCTTGATTTTGGCTATGTTTTCATTGGTTTTGTCTGTGTTTTCCATGATTTTGTCTATTTTTTCCTTGGTTTTGTCTGTGTTTTCTTGATCTCTTTCCTAATCTCTTGGAGAGCCCTGAATATTAGTCTTTTGAATTCAATGTCAGGTAGTTCCTTTCCTTCGATCAGGTCATCTGATTCTTCATTTTGGTCACTTGCTGGAGCCATCTTGTCCTGCTTTTTCATATGTTATGATATAGTCTGCTGTCTCTGAGACATTACAGTATTATTTTCTTTATTTATTGATTGTATATTCATTTGTTTCATCCTTCTGCTTTGTCAGGGCAGGCAAGCCAGGCATGCTTTGCTACTTGCTCGTCTGTTGGTACAATAGCTCTCACCACCTTGTCTGGATGGGCAGGGCAGCAGCAAGCAAGGTGAGCTCGCTCTGCTGTAAACTGGTTTGGTGAAGTGGCTGAGTGTGGACTGAGCAGGTACTGTGTGCCTCCTGACATTGGTCCAGGGGTGTGGAAGCATTCATAGCCCCTCACCAGATAGGCATGAGTGTCAGATGGAGTGGTACAGGCTTGCTTTCCATCATTCAACAGTTGTTCAAGTGGCTGGAGGGGAGATGTAGTGTGGGCCTGGTGTGATGGTGGGCCTGAGCACCAGGGACACTGTAGCCATGGTGGCACGGTGAGGGCCAGCAAGAAGTGGGGGTGGTGTACAGGGCTAAGTGGGAGGTCAAAAGAAAAGAAAGAACAACAAGAACAAATTAATTGCAGAGTGGTGGGGCCAGCAGATGGCAGCAGGCCCATGTGCCAGTGGCACTCTATCCACAGTGGTGCAGTGGGGTTGGTGGGAATGTTGTGGGAGAGGTGGAGTATGGGGTCAGGAGGGAGAGATGAAGATAAGTAAGAAAGGAAAAAAGAAAAAGAGAGAAAAAATAGTGGCACAGTCGGTGCTGGTGAGTGGAGGTGGGATAGACCTGGGGACAGGTAGGAAGGGAGGGGAGGTGATGTACTGGGCTAGGTGGGAGAAAGAAAAGAAAGGAAAAAAAAGTAAAAAAATGGCAGCACAGTGGGGGCCACAGGTGTGGGCGAGACAGACCCAGGGCAGTGGTTGTTCAGTGCACTGGTGGCTCTCTAGCGGTGGTGGTGCAGCAGGGTCCAGCAGGAAGTGAGGGCAGTGGCATAAAGGACGAGGTAGGAGGGACAAAGAGAAGGAAGAGAAAGAAAAAAAAACACTGACGTAGTAGGAGCTGGCAGGTGGGGGTGGAGCAGACCAGGGCCGGTGGCATGCTAGTGGCTTTCTAACCATGGCAGTGTGGCAGGGTCCAGTGGCCAGGGGGTGAGGTGGCATACAGGGCTAGGTGTGAGGAAGAAAGAAAAGGAAAAGGAAAAATATAAAAAACTGGTGGCATGTTGTGGGCCAGTGAGTGGGGGCAGGGTGGACGCAAGGGCCACTTGGAAGGGAAGGGAGGTGATGTACAGGGCTAGGTAGGAGGAATGAAGAAAAGAAAGAAGAAAAAGCAAAAAAAAAAAAAAATGGTGGCGCAGTGGGAGGTGGCAGGTGGGGGCATGGTGGACCCGGAGCGGTGGCGCACTGGTGGGTTTCTACCAGTGGCGGTGCAGCATGGCCCAGAGGGAAGCAAGGGAGATGGCATACAGGGCTAGGTGGGAGGGAGAAAGAAAAGGAAGGAGAAAAAAAAAAGAGTGTCAAGAACTGGTGGGTGGAGATGGGGTGGATGTGGGGTGGCGGTGTGCCAGTGTCTCTCTAGCTGAGGCGGTGTGTCGAGGCCTGGTGGAAAGGGGTGAAGGTGATGTATAGGGCTAGGTGGAGGGAGATAGAAAAGGAAGAAAGGGAAAAAACAAGGGCATGGTGGGTGGGGGTCAGTCGGACTTGGGGTGATGGCATTCCAGTGGCTCTGTAGCCAAGGCGGTGTTGTGTGGCCTGGTAGGAAGGGTTTGATGTAGGGTACATGGCTAGGCAGGTTGGGGTGGGGCAGATCAAGGCTGGCAGTGGGCCAGTAGCACTCTAGCCAAGGTAGCATGGCATGGCCTGGTGGGAAGGAGTAGGGGTGGCATACAGGGCTAGGTGGGAGGAGAAAGAAAAGGAAGAAAGGGAAAAAAGAAAAAGAAATGGTGTGGCAGGAACCAGCAGGTGAGGGCTGGGCAGACCCAGGCTGGTAGTGGGCTGCTGGCACTGTAGCCAAGGTAACACAACATGGTTTGGCAGGAAGGGGTAGAGGTGGCATACGAGGCAGAAGGGTGGGGGATGGCAAAGCGTGTTTCTCTGGTTACCAGGTGCTCTGTCTCCTGATGGGGGCTCTGTGAAGTTGGCTTCCTGTATTCCCTGTCCAGGGTCATTGCTGCCTTTGCTCCAAGATGGCGGTGCTGTGCCATGTTAGTTGGCAGGAGACCTCCATTCTGTATCTCTCCTCATTCTCTGTTTTCCTTCAGTTTCTTCGTCCTTCGGTGTTTGATCTAGTTCTTTATCCCTTCATATGATGCTTAGGGTTCCAGGATTGATGGTTGTATCTGTTTTACTTCTTCTTTTGGGTCTTTGCTGCAGAGGGATGACATGATGTGACTGTCTAGGATGCCATGTTGGCTCTGCCCTCTAAATGATACTTTTAAAATCTGTCCAATTGCATTATCCCTTCCTTCATGCCAGGTACGAGGGTCCAGTTAATATACTAAAAGCTCACACCCTACGGCAAAAAGTCCTAATGCAGTGGGGCCCCAGGAAGGATGGATCACTTTATGATTTGCACTTGTGGCACCCTAATCTGGGAGGATGTGCACACACGTGATGACTAGTAAGAAAATATTGCATCAAGGAGGGCGTGTGTATGTTAGGATCATCTCTCTAGCCCAAGCTAGCACTTGCCATGGGAGCAGACCATTCCAGTTTGGGAGAAATATATTTTGCCACTGAAGATGGACCTAGCTCTGATGCATAGGATACTGTGTTCCCAACCCCAATTACCCTAATGAAGAAGGGAAGTGGGCAATACTTATGCAATATCACAGTTCTGATGTCAGGTAGACCTGCCACTAGCTGAGTGTCTTTGGATAAATAGCTTAACATTTTCTGACAAATCATCCAATGACAAGAGATTGTGAACAGTGATCGCTCTCTAACTCAGTGGCTATATCCACCAGTAACCAGAGAGTGAAGGAAGCCTATGACCCAGATATTCCTGCTCCAGAAAAGTGTGCTGGGGTGCAGGGGACCTGGAGTACAGATGACCATGAGACGGGGGAAATGCAGGCAGATTTGAATGGGGAGGCAAGAAGGGACATCTCTAATGGGTACTGACTGGCTCTGCTGGGTACTGGTCAGCTCTGATGGGTGCTGGTTGGCTCTGCTGGATACTAGATGGCTCTGACAGGTACTGAGTGGCTCTACTGGGTACTGGCCAGTAGCTCTGCTGGGTGCTAGCTGGTTCTGATGGGTACTGGCCGGCTCAGCTGCATACTGAGAGGTTCTTCTGGGTACTGGCTGGCTCTGATGGGTACTGAGAGGCTCTCCTGGGTACTGACAGACTCTGATAGGTACTGGCCAGCTCTGCTGGGTACTGAGAGGCTCCAATGGGTATTGGCCGGCTCTAATGGGTGCTGGCTGGCTCTGATGGGTACTGAGAGGCTCTCATGGGTACTGGCTGATTCTGTTGGGTGCTGACTGGCTCTAACAGGTACTGAGAGGCTCTACTGGATACTGGCTGGCTCTGATGGGTACTGGCTGACATGTAGGCCAGGGTGATGAGCCTCACAGGGGCTGGGAAGGGAAGCAGCGGTCATATTGCCTCTGGAGGCCGCTCAAGCCCTTGAAGTTTTCTTCTCTGGCTCTGTCTCTCTTAAGGGTCATCACTACCTGTCACATTTCATCTCTTCTTTGAAAATCTCCCCTCTAGGGTTTCACTCACTTGTTGAGTGGCTTCACATGAAAAATACAGCTAAATATTAAAGAAAATTCAGCATTTCTGCATGCCAGTTAGAGCACTAAACGTTTGTGTATTTTAATAACAGCATTTCCAGTTTGTGTCACATGGCCCTGGACATGTACGTCCCTGCCTGAAGACGTCCAGTAGAACACTGGAGACACAATGTTTTGCTGAGGGCAGTTTGTGTTGTGACTTGCAAGTGCCACTTCACATCCTGGTACATCGGGTTTTTAGAAAAATAAATATCCTCCATTGTACATGTCTTCATTTGCAGCTGTGAGAAAAACTCAAAGAATTGAAATGCCCTGCTCCGTCCCTCATTCTTTCCCACCTTCAGCTCAACTGGCTGGAGAAGGAGGATACAGCATTCTAACACACATGGTCACTCTTACTGCAGGCCTCTCCTGATCTTTCATTTATAGCCAGAGAGGGCAGTTCTGGTCAGTGGGGGGGAAGGGGAGGGGCAGTCTCAGAGGGCAGGACAAGCCTGAGTCCATGTGGAGAGGGTCCCCACAGAGGTGACTTTCAGGTGCTGTGCAAACACGGGGTGCCAGTGAAGACTGGACAGATGGACTCTTGAAGGATGAGTTCCACTGGCAGTCCAGGCAGGGCCAGAGGCCTGTCCTAGGTGATGTTCAGCTGCACTGAGGTTCCCTGTGGTCTTGCTATTTATCTCCCTTGATTTTATTATGTATCTAATTCCTAGCCTATGTCAGCTGGGCTCAGGGAAGGCTGTGTCAACCCTAAGTACAAAACGTAAACAAGGCCTGACGTGCAACCTACCAAGGAATGGTGGTAACAGCCCTGAGTTAGAAACCTCTGAGGACAAGGTAGTGA
The DNA here is from genome assembly GCF_000243295.1 of Trichechus manatus latirostris. Classification (NCBI taxonomy): domain Eukaryota; kingdom Metazoa; phylum Chordata; class Mammalia; order Sirenia; family Trichechidae; genus Trichechus; species Trichechus manatus. The sequence continues at coordinate 1,793,160 of NW_004444201.1, forward strand.
CTGTCCCTTTGCACAAGACCCTTTATCTAGTGCTCAAAAGAGAGGTCCTTTAAGAGTGAGTGAGGGGGAGGAATCGGAGGATGAATCATGGAATGTCTGTGTGCCAGGTGCTTTACACACGACGCCAAAGAAATAGAAACAACTTCTATTAAAAACAAAACTTTTCTCACATTATTTAAGAGGCACAGTCTCATAATTAAAAAAAAGAAAAAAGAAAGCGTATAAGACAAAGATAAAATCATTGTACTCCTACAGCCATTACTAACATGTTCTTTTCCAGAGGTATAACAAGCACATAGATACTGGGATTGTACTGCATTTGCAGCTTTATTTCCTTTTGCCCTGTTATAATGTGAATATTTTGAGTAAGTATTCTTCAATAGCATCAACTGACTATAGGCTATTTTGTTATATGGATGGGTAACTTATCATTCTCCCACTGTTGGGCATTTGGGTAATTTCTAATTTTCCACTCTTTTAAATAGCTCTTGCATATTAAAGTACACCAACAGCCATTCATCCATTTTGCATCTCTTTGACTACTAGCAAAATTCAAGTATGTTTCAAACATGCATGTCATTTTTAAGCAGGGGCTTGACTAATCTTCTCTGTGTATCTTTCCAATTTTAGTGTACATGCTTCCCAAGCAAGCATTAAGCTCACATACAATGTTCACGTTTCACATTATTGGCCCTTTATACTTCTGTGGTTGTTCATTCTGTGACTTAAGTAACACCGTGTACTATTCACAAATGATTCTAGAATATGTCCAGTTCTCTTCTCTTCTGCCTCACATACCTGGGATCTCTGAAAGGCAGGCGATCAACACACGTGCCTCCCCTCCCCCTCGGCCAAGCTCTCTTAAGAATGACAGCAGCCAGGCCAAGGCTAACGTTCCCACGGCAGGGCTGGCTAAGCTGCCACGGTCTGGCCCCAACCCTTTGCTGAGCACCCCACTGGGCCCTGTCTCACCCAGATCACTGGCCCGACTGAGGCTACACTGGCAGCAAGGCATTTGGGGGAGCGTTCGTCTCTGCACCTCAGCATTAGTCTGTAACTCAATTTAAGAAACAACTTGCATTAAGTAATTAATCACAAATACTTCTGTTTTTCAATTCATACTTACACTTGAACTACCTTTATTATCTCATAAATGCAAAGTCTCAACTAAAACTTGTGAAAGCTTTAAAAATCTTCCATAACTCAAAATGTATTTTGAACTGATTATGTGCTAAAAAAAGGTATCAGATTGGTTGCGTTTACAGTTACCTGCTATCTGCCCTGGTGGTGCAGTTGTTAAGAGCTCGGCAGTTTGAATCCACCAGCCGCGCCTCAGAAACTCTATGGGGCAGTTCTACTCTGTCCTATGGGGTTGCTATGAGGCTAAACAGGATCCAGGAGAGCTTCCAGACTTACACTAGGAAGAAAGTCCTGGCGACCTACTTCCAAAAATCAGCCAATGAAAACCCTATGGGTCACAGCAGTCCGATCCCCAGTCATGAAAATGGTGCAGGACCTGGCAGCACTTTGTTCTGCTGTGCCTGGGGATGCCACGAGTCAGGGGCTGACTTGATGGTAGCTAACGACAAATTTTTATTTAGGTGAAATAAAAAAAAAACATTTTTTTAACACAAATGCATATTTGCCAAGGAAGAATGGTTTTGGAGCGAAGAAGTTTATTTGTGATCCCAAACCTGTCTTTACTGCATACTCAGCCCCGTCGGGTTCTTAGTTTAGGTCTGTCTCTCCTGCTGGGATCCGGTCTCTTCCATGAGACACCACCTCATCCATCCTCTGCTATATGCCTAGCACAGGGCTTGGCTTGCAGCCAGCACTTCAACGACATTTATTGCAGGGATGAAAGTAAAAGCATTGCCCTTCACTTTTACAGATTAGAATTTGGAGTGTATTTTTACAGCAGAAAATATTCATTCTGTTATCATTTAACATCTTACCGGAAAAGCATTATTCAAACTCACAATACACGTGAATGAATGAACTTATGTATGGAATAAATAAAGGGTCATGTTTCTGGATCTGGAAAATAGCAACAGTATTTTTTGTTTGAGAAATCTCTCGTGTCTGTACAGGATGGATGCTACCTTGAGGGTTGTTTGGGGTAAATTCATGAATGAGGAAAAAGCTCTTCTAGGTGACCTAAATCTCAGGGATCCCATGGCAAGAAATGGCAGGTGACTAAAAAAATCAACTAGACCATACTAAACTTTGTCTATACACAGAAGGGGGGAAGCCTGGCCACGACTGGGATGTCAGACATCAGAAGTGTGGTCTAGACATACTAAACTCTGTCTATACACAGAAGAGGGGAAGCCTGGCCACGACTGGGATGTCAGACATCAGAAGTGGGATTTTGTGGACTGAGGCTCTAAAAGGGAAGGTGGCTTAGGTGAAAACACAAAATTGACTCATCACTAAGGAAGAAAAGGCAGAGTACTTAAGCATATCTGATATGGGTAAAGAGAGAGTTCTTGAATAAAATCAGATCATACCAGGCAAGGTTTTCAAAGGAGGGAAAAAGGTATGTAACCAGGAATAAACATAAAAGCAAAAATAACAATAGTGCAAGGGAATAAAAACCCAGAACGACTTGAAACTTGAGGGGGGACGTCATCAAAAAGTAGTTTTACTGTTAGGCTCAAATCAAGAAGAGATGCAGGGAATGCAGGGAAGGGCACCGCCTCACCCATCTCCTCACCCCCAGCGGTGAGCACAGCGCTCGGAACCCATCAGACACTCCACCAAGATTACTCGAAGTCAAAATTATTTAATTTCTGCTCAACTGTTCTTTTGGGGAGGCGGGGGGGGGGGAGAAATAGGAGATTTTCAGAACGAAAAATGTGGACCAACCAACATAAATGAGAAATCCTGAAATGACTACACTTGATGGCAGACTAACAAGGACAAACGTTGACTCAGTATAAGTAAGCACTTGCTAATAACTCAGTTTTGTAAACGCCATTATCAAATTTATTACCAGTGAAATTTCCCTCATTTTCCCCCATTTATGTCACCATTCTGGATTACTGACATATGACAGCACCAACTTTTTATTTTCTATTATGTATGAATATCATGTATGATTAAATTAGAAAGTAAATTATGAATTCCTATTCCTTCTGCTCCTAAGAATTATACAAAACTGCATTAAACATCTTTCTCCTTCCTTCAAGCTATTTTGTGTAAGCAACATTTAAAAACAAAATAATTAAAATTACAACAGTGATGTCCTCCTGTATAAAGCATTCTAATCCAAGGTGCTAAAGTGTTATCAAATAAAAATCATTCATCATCCGCAATATTTTTCTAAGATCAAGTGGGTATTTTATTAAAATGGAAACTGAAATACCAGAAATCACATACAGAACCTGTGAAAACAGAACAGCAAAACAATTGCTCAGCTCCTACTCAATCAGTATTTCTTTAGGGTGTGATGTTCTTAGGGGGAAGTGTGTGAAACAGAAGTCGCAGTTTGGGGGAAAAAAATCAACCCAGTGGACATTATTTTAGACTTTTGTGGAGAAAAAATATTAGATAACAAAGTAAACTGTGGAAGTCAATGTCGAAAAGACAAGATCATTTTTATAATCATGAACTTTATTTTTATTTGCCATGGCAACATTTTCAGGAAAGGGATTTTACATCTGGTTTTTATGATTAATTTTACAGGCAAATTCTAATATACAGTATTTACTCTGAACTGGTTTTTAAAATCAATGGAAAACAATACTGCAGATATTAAAGATTGTGGTGTTTTTGTTTTTAGTTAGCAAAGACTGAGAGACTTTAAGTTCTTAGGGTCAGTATTACTTTGTTATGGCGATGCTTTACCGAGAAAACAGTGGGTAGCTTTACCCCAAGAAGATTAAAACACACGATGCATCTTCAATTAATGACATAGTTGGAGATTGACATCCGCCATCATGATCATTTATTCAAACATAGTCTTTCAAATTGCTGCAGCAGAGAAATGAAAGGGAGATGTGGAAAGACCATTTGAAAATAGAATTCAAGCATCAGAATTAAGAAAAATAGAAAGGCCTCATCCCCAAAGACAAACATCAGGTATTTTATATGACAGTATAATGAATTTTCAAATGTGTGCATAAGCAATGCAAACATGACCACTCCCACTAATTCAGCAACATGGAAACTACAGTGTGAGATGGAGAGCAAACGGAAACTGCTGCAGTCTTCTTGGTCTTCGTTACAAGCCTATTTAGTGATTCCAAAGTACATCCCCAGGATCAGTGACAGGAAACCATCATGACGACTGTGCAGAAGCCACAGCACACCTCTGTGTAACACCAACTATGCCACAGGAACATCTGGACAGCTATGGTGGATACATTGAGCAAAATACTTAAGGGGACAATGGAATATTCAAAGAAAACTTAGTGCTTTAACAGGAAAAGTGACATGCTGGGGATGTAATTTCATGGAAGGCTGTACTGATCTCTTCAAACAGTAACAATTACAGAGAAATTCATTTCAACAAATGACGCCACACCCAATAGGAGGCATTTTGATATTTCAGGCACAACTCCAAGCAATAAAGCGCATTTAAAGTGCAAATTTGATATTCTCTTTCATATTTAAATTTTACTTGTTAAAATACTTAGTAAGTTCCTTAGTATCTATATAAATACAATGAACAGTAGTTGATACACCTGGAAATATTGCACAAATCAAAACGAGACTCTAAAAGAAAAATGCTAGAGAGTCTCAGTTATTAGAAACAGTCTAAATAACTATATCATCCTTTGTTTAATGCCTTAAAATCATCTGCATCTGTACTGATTAACTCCTTTGGCCAAGCTTTCTTTAAAGAACTGGATATGCATCTCATTAACAGTCATACATATAATTCTCCATACTGTATTTTCTTTCACAAATGTGAAACTTAACCAACCTCCATAAAACTTCATCCTCAGGAATTACAATTCATGCACTGCAACCATCTTCACCAACATCACAAGAACTAAGAGAAAAAGTGAACTGCGTTCCTGTGGAGGAGGATGGAAAACAGAGCTGACTTACAGAAGTAAAACACAGAGACCCAGCCAGATCCGAGAGGGTGATCTCCGATTACATCCTCACTTCCATTTCCTACTGAACATTTTACTCACTAAGGAGCAGAGTAGCATAATATTCCTGCAGTGTTTAAAGAGAACTGCAGGCAAATACTTAATGTTCTTTTGTGCAAGCATCCTAGATTTTTTCTCTTAAATACATTATGATTTATAATTGTGTCGACGAGCCTATCTTCCACCAAGATTAAGGCTCAATAAAGCTGAACTGATGGGGTAATATTTCTGAAAATTCATCTGGGAGAAAAAAATGGGGCAAGAAAAAGACTAAACAAATTCCTGGAGTCAATGTTTTTATATAATGGACAATAAACATATTTCCCTAAGACTAGGAGATTAAAAATAAATTTAAAATACAAAACTTTTCCCCTAAAGATAAAGGACAAGTTGTAAATAATGTTTCTATAACAACTTCCAAATAAACCAAGAACCTACTAATTTCACCAGTGTGTTTTACTTTAGCGAAATAAAGGTACGAGAGCGTCCCGTGTGTGATCTGTGAGGCCCGTTCTCGTTTTCCTTCACAATCAAAGCCCACGTCTGAATGCCCACGTCTGAATGCCCACTGGGGCTGCCGTCCCCACAGCCTGTCTCCATGAATCGCAGTGCTTTGCTGACCTGTCTACTCACTGTATACTCACAGTACCTAGATTCTGTGAAGAACTCTCCAAGCTTTCATGATTCTCTGCAGAAGTGCTAGCAGGTGAGAGTAGGATGCGATTTGTGTTGGCCACATATTAACAAATCCATGAATGGTTTGTGTCCATTCAATGGCAAATACACCGGAACGGTTCTCAATAGGTAAGGGAAGACTGTGTCAAAATGGTAGCAAATGTTACTTCCACAATTTCCAGTGAAGCATTTCCTGTTGATTCTCTCACAAAGAAAGGGGCAGATAATTTCACTAGTATACACTTTTTAATGGAATCCTTAGAAAACTGAGTGACTTTTTGGCCAACATTCCTCTTGCAGCATTTCTGGCCAACTGATCAAAACAAAACTTGACCTTGGAAGGTTATCTATTTGAAAGATACCAATTCCAATTAAAGCTGCTACAGGTGAACAAGCTAAAGATGACATGATTTGGGGAACAAGAGGGCGTATGGCCTGTCCTGTCCTGACAAATGGTCTGAAGCATGATTAGCATTGTGCACATGGTCCCTTGGAGGCTCCACAGCTACCTTCTGTAGCACAGTAAAATAAATAAGCATATTGCCTTTGAAACACTTTTTAATACCTTTTAATAAAACACAATTTCTCCTCCTCAACTCTATTTCTCTTCCCAAATCCTGTCTGATTTTCAAGAAACTGTCATTCAAACATACAACAACATAACAAAGGACCCCTGGAAAACCCAGGAAAAACAAAAGTATTGAGAATTCCAGCTTTTCTCAAGACAGTCTTAACTTAAATTTGTAATTTTTCTCAAAATATTTTAACTTGTTTTGTTATACAAAATAGTTTTAAATCCCTATGTGTCCATCAAAGTTTTGTGCAAACATTTCAAGTCCATTATTCCAGTCTTCGGGTATTAGCAGAATCAATAAATACAAATATTACAGTAAAGACAATTTAAAATATATACTATGGAATCTTAAAACAGCTATCATAGATCCATATGCCTACAGGGATCAAAACTGAATTACCAGCAACACTCTAGCACCAGCATATTTCATAATGGATACATCTGTAGGTACAGGTTTCCAGATACATCTTAAGCTTTCTTTCCAAAATTTACCCAGAAGCAAATACAAACACAAATAGTGTGTAGGGGGGTGGGGGTGGGGGATTGTATCAAGATTGTAAAGCAACATATAATTGGTTCATATATAATATGAAACGTTTCCAGCCTATGAAATTTCTCTGGTAAGTAATCAATAGTAACACTTGTTTGCTGATCCTAGAAGGGAAAATAAAACCTATACAGACTTCCCGTTAAAAGCCTGATATCCTTTATTCATCACAGAGCTTTTGCATAGACCTTTTAATTATACAAAATACTGGTCAGAACTCTGCTTACTGACCGCCATCTTCCATTATCACTGATATTTTTGATAAAATAGGTAGCCTTATTCATAGGAGGAATAAGTGAAAAAGAACAAGTTTCTGATAACCACAATTAATACAGACCTAACCAAAAAAAGAAAAGAAAAAACCAAACCCACTACTGTCGAGTCGATTCTGACTCATAGCAACCCTACAGGACAGAGTAGAACTGTCCATAGGGTTTCCAAGACCGCAAATCTTTACAGAAGCAGATTGCCACATCTTTCTCCTGCAGAGCAGCTGGTGCATTCGAATCACTGACCTTTCAGTTAGCAGCCGAACACTTTAACCACGGTGCCACCAGGCCCTCCATACTATAAACCTTAAAAGGACTAAACTAGCAATGCACATGTCTTGCCTGCTAAGTGGAGTATTATGCATCTTATGATGTGCAGAGGGAGGACAACATGATTAGAGCCTTCAGCAGGCTGCTGAGACGGGTAAGCAAGTGTCTCTGCGTTTACCTGAGACAAGTATGTTCAAATGGCGTGTATTTCAACCAGGGTATGAAATGGAGGAGCCAGACTAGCAGAAGATTCCACGCTTTAATATTTAAGATGTGCAGGCTTTCAATGAACCTCCACCTTGGTAGCAAATGCCAATGAAGATATTCCAGGACAGATGAGCTTGTTCTACAAAAGTAAACTGGCAGGTGATGGCTATGTATTTAATGTATCTTTGGTTTAGGAAGACGAGAATATCGATTAGTGGCCAAACAATCCCCAGAAGGAAAACTGCCACTCAGAGCCTGCATGATTTCTTTTCTTTGTGTTTGTGGTCTTGGGATGTTTGTCTTGGCCTGGAAGTTGTGAGGCTCTAATTGGGGGTTGCTTATTTGTTTTTGTTTGAAAGAGCCAGAAGGGGGGCGGAGCTTAGATGCTTTCGGATTAGGATTATTTGTAAGATTTGTCTGACTAGATGTTGGCTGAAGTTTTGATGAATTACATGGTGTGATTACTGGTGACTTCTTACAAGTGGTAGTCTTACTTGGAGATGATTCAGAGACTGAAGGAGGTACCAAAGAGTTCAAGATGGATGGCTTCAGAAGTTGCAGGGCCTTGGGCTGTGATGCGTAGCCTATGGGCGAAGACTGATTTCTCACAACTCTCTTAGCGTGGTCTGCTGTACTTGATTGCAGAGAAGTGGGTACAAACTGCATGTCACTAATGTTATTATTTGCCAAATGATAAGGCTCTGTAGCATTCACGTTTATGTTCAAGTTTGCTTCAGAAGGTGTACTATCAGCCACGTCCTTAGTGAACTGTGGGCTTGACGACAAAGGCAGGTCATCCAGACCACACTTGCTTTCTTGTTGCAAGCTGTGTGTGAAGCTTTCGTCCAGATGTGCAACCCCCTGATATGTGCCCCGGGGAGCACAATCATTGTGGGCCTCGGTACGCGGCAGCTTTATTAGTTTTCCCTGGGCGTGGTCTGTGGGTCTGGGAAGGCTGCTGGAAGGCTGTAGTACTTGAGGCTGTTAAAAATTACAAACAAGATTAGCAACAATATATTTTAGAAAGCCACCCATAATTAATGTAGTTCCAACTGGGCTGTTTTGGTATATATTATGATATAATATACGAAGAACGTGGTGGTGTTTTTAAGAAATGAACTGCAATATTCAAGTGAATTCATGAGACACATACAAGAGTGATAATGTAAACAAAAAATTATACACGCAGTAAATACTGAACAAGATCCAAAATTAAACAAGGAAAAAGAAAACCTTAAAGTACTGATTTATTGTAGAAAACAACTTCCTGATTCATTAAGTATTTAAAATCTTACATGCAAGACAGCTCAACAGAATAATTTCCACAGCACTTTGGCTTAATCTCCATAAAGCATTCAGACTGTGACCATAAGACTATTATTATCTCTTTTAAAGTTTTTTTTTCTACCATGTTACCACACTTAACTTGAAGACGGTTGTTAAAGGTGTCAAAGTGCTGTGTCTCTGTTGAGAAAATTACCAGCAGATAAACAAGATTTAGAATGAAGATTATATTCTCAGTTGAAGTGTAATTCTAATTATTTAAACAAAAATAGGTCAATACATTTAGTTAATGCTAATCTATCTTTAATATTCTTGTTGAAAAGTTCAGAATGAAACGTTTTCAAAGCTTATTTTTCCTATTCTCATTGCCATACAAGGGACCAACTAAGGTTCTCTAATGCTGAAAATGTGGAAAATAGCTAGATAAACCCTGCTCAAGAATGAACATCCGTTTAGCACATTGAAGATTAACGGCCTCCCAAGCAGAGAAGCCTAGGATAGCACAGTTTTTAAGGCCACACAGCCAGTTCTCTGGAGCTCAATGTGTGGTTATGCTCTGTACAAATCAGAGAAAACATGCAATTGCCATTACTTTCATGCCTTTGGTAAAAGATTATGAATCCTGAAGGTCTCTTTCAATGGCCCAAATACTTAAAATATATGGGGCAGTCTACTGTTCATGTACTGATGGCCATGGGTGGCTGCTACAAATGTATAATTACACACACACACACACACACACACACACACAGACACACACAGACACACACATACAGACACAGTCTTTCAATTAAACAACTCAGGCTGGAAATGTCAAGCAGTTTGGCACAGGGCTTTGAAACATGAGCTTTAGAGGATTATTTCGTACTAGTAAATATATATATGTATTTCACTATGTGAAATCCACCAACACAATCTACACATTATCTCTAACTTTTCCTATAGATAGGGCAGACCTATTTACACCATATCATTTGTGTGTTTTTACTTCCTTCACTTTTTCGTCTCCTTCCTGATCAGCACTGGACGATGCAGCCCAAGGCCAGCAGTCAGGGATTAATTTATGGCAGGGTTGTGGTGACAGAGAACAAAGCAAAGCTCACTGACTCAGGAGGGATGGTTGGCAAGGATGGCATAGGGCTGCCTTGCTATTTAAAAAGCAAAAATCAAGACAATGGCACTCAAAATTAATCCTTATAGAGGTACGCTACATTAAACTCTTAGTTACTGCATCATGTTTAAAAAATAAGCAAGCCATCCCAGTTGTTAGTCACCTCAAGCTAAGTGTCTAGGACTTTAAAGTTATCTGGGCATTTTCACAATAAATCGCCACAGAGATGAGTATACTGCCCCTCAAGACAAAAGGCAAAAAGTCACCGTGCAATTAATTCAGCAGACTCTCCATGGGGTTCCCTGAAAAAAACAACCATGCCAAAATGGTCACAAACCTCAGAAAGATTAGGGACAAAACAGAGCAGGACCACATTGAGCAAACCAAAATCTACCAAAGAAAAAGATAAGCATCCAGAGAGAAAGGGGCCACACCAAATGGCTGACTGAATGGGAATTTTTTTCCCTTTTCACCTCCTTTCACTTTCAAACACGCTAAGATATTGTAGCCTCTAGTGCAACTTAAGAACTTTGAAAATACCAGTGACAATTTAAAAAATGATTATTGTAATATGCCTATTGCTAGTAAGAAAAAAAATGATATAAACGTGCTATCAGCTCAAAACATAAGGTATAATTTTCAAATTAAGACAAAGTTGTAAACTGATTATTAGGACAACCAAACCTGTAGAAAAGGGGTACTGGGAACTACTACAGATAAGTTATTCATCTGCACTGTTCTTTATGACCACTGCCTATCACAGAAATACGAATCGGGTAATCAGAATGACATGCTGCTCATATTAAATGCAATAAAGCTCCATATTAAACATTAAAGAGCTAAAGAGAATAAAATACTGAGTCCTTTAATTGAGAGAGGTTAGACTGAATAATTATATAAATAATTATCTAAAGTATAAATTAATTAAATTAGTGATTTCTATATACTACATAAAAGAGCCCTGGTTGCACAGTGGTTAAGTGCTTGGCTGCTAACGGAAAGGTCAGCGGTTTGAACCACCAGCAGCTCCACAGGAGAAAGATGCAACAGTCTGCTTCCATAAAGATTACAGTCTTGGAAGCCCTGTGGGGCAGTTCTACTAGCCTGGCTATCTACTATAGGGTCGCTATGAGTCTGGAACTGACTCGATGACAATGGGTACACGCTAAAAGTGAGTCCTTGGGTGGTGCAAATGGAAAATGCACTCCACTGCTAACCAAGAGGTTGGAGGTTTGAGTCCACTCAGATGCCTGGCTATCTACTTCCAAAAATCAGCCACTGAAAACCCCATGGTCCACACACTTGTACTCTGACACACATGGGGTCACCATGAGTCTGACCTGACTTGACAGCAACTGCTTTTTTTTAAACTATGTATCATGCACTGTACTGTTTCTGTCCTGAGGGATCTAGTGAAGGTGTGAGGAGCTAGTTCTTTGGACAAGCCAGCCAGGTGATTTTCTCCTTTCCTCCCCCTGCTGGCATCTTAGGCCTCAGAACTCCCTGTCGTCCCAGGCCTGATGTTTGTTAGCAAGATTAAAAAGATACAATTCTGGGCTAAGCGCCTCCCCCCTCAGGAAGTCAGAGGGGCGTGATGTAGTAGGATGTCTGTTAGCAGGGTTAAAAAGATACAGTCACTTCCGCTGGGGTACAGAACAGCTGGGAGAAGAAGTCTTCTTAGTCTCCTCAGCTATGGTGCAGGTGAGGCACACACAGCATAAATGTACAGTCCACCTAAGAGGACCTACCTGGCCAGGGGAGACTAGCAGTAGGTAGGGTTGCATTTAAACTCCTCACCCATGGCACAAAGTGGGGTGTGCAAGGAAGTTTTTGAGGGGGCACTGCTGATTATGGAATGTTTCCCACTGTATGCTGTCTGATTCTTGTAAGTAACAAAAGCTACTTTCCTAACGTCTGTTCAGGTTCTGATCACAAGGACATGATGTTTATGGAGCAATCCATAATTAGTTATTGGTGCCCTTTTTCTAAATGGCCTCCTGGCTATCCAGAAATTGGACACAACCTGTGAGCAACACATAGATTTGGAGTGTTGTCTTACAGCAATGGTGTGGTCGAGCAGGACGTGCTGTCCTACGGAAGGAGACAGTCAGCTGAATAAAGATGAGATCAGGTCTCAATCTAACAACATATGGGCACAAAATGAAACCATATGGCTGACTGGAGAGGTCACTGAAGGAATCCAAGAATCACAAATATCTGCGCTGAGTTCTAAAATGATGTGCAGGAGTTTGTCAAGTAGACAAGAGGGAATGAACATTCCCTTGTGCAGAGGGCACTGCATGGTAAAGGCACAGAAGCAATAAACAAATGAATAAACAAATACAGCATGTTCCTGTAACTTCAAATGGTCAGACTAAATTTAGGAGGCACAGTGCAGAGTGCAGGCAAGGGCCAGCTCATGGAGGTCAAGTAGTTCTGACTTTGTACTATAGGTGGTGGGGAGACACTGATGAGTTTTAAGCACAGGAATCCTAAGATCCAGTTTGTGTTTTAGAATGATTACTCTGGTGGAAGCTGTGAGGAACATAATGGGAGAAGAAAGATGAGACTGTAAGCAAAAGAGCTATTGCTAAATAGCTGAGGTCATAAATTCTACGGATCTGAAATTAAGATAGTGGCAGAAAGACTGGAGAGGACCTGAAAGAGGTTCTGAAGATGGGACAAATAAGTCGCTGTTTGGAGGACTCGAAGATGAGTTCCAGGTTTCTGGCTCTGCAGATGCAAGATGAGGTACTGCCTGTATCTAAACATGCCTCTGGGGAAGCTGCCCACCTGCTCATTCATTTCACAGCTTTGCAGCTCACCAAACCCGGAGGGCAAAAGGAATACCCCTCACTACTGCAGAGGGCACTTCAGGGAACCCTCTGAGTCACAAATGAGTACAGCCCCGTCTTGTAACTGGAAGAGATTACTGAAGCTTCAAAATGTAAACCTATCCCCAGAGTTAGAGTTAAGTGCCTCTGAACTGGACTCAGCTCCTTTAAGTCTTACTTTCCTTAGATACATAAACTTCAAAACACCATAGAGAGGAATTCTCAGGATAAATGGTTACATGTGTCAAGGTCAAGAGGTCAACAATAGGCACTATCAGATAGTTGTACAGGGGGCTGGCAAACACATTTAATGATAATTTTAAATGTTTACTTTGAGCTGCTTACAAAGATGACTAGAGACTATGAGCTCCCCACGGGCATGTACCAACCAAGCATCATTATTCATTGGCTGTTGCTGTTGTTGGTATTCCTAGTACTTGGTACAGAGCAGTCATTTAATATATATTTGCTAGATAAGTGAATAAATATTAGTGAGTGGTATATTCTAGAATTACTTCTTCGGCCATAAATGATCAAATGATACTTACCTATAGATCAAAGATGCAGCATTAATGCTCAAAATTTTTTTAAGTTTTTAAAAAACACTGATAAAAGGGAAATCTAATAATAGAAAAAAGCTTTGTTTTCTACAACTAAGTCTGAGATTAGCTTAATGATTCATATTTAGAAGGACAGTGTTAATTTGAACACAACTACTTCCCGTAATGACACACAAGCTTAGTCACCAAAACTTTTTAATTCAAAGACTAGACATTTCTGATGAAATAAGTTGGGGAAGCTGTCTTGATAAACATTCAGCCACTTTCCACTTGTAACTCTAACAGTTGAATATAAATATACATGTAAAATGCTTGGCATAGGACCTTGAGCACATACATAGTAAGTACTCAATAAGTGTCATCTATCATTATTAAAAAGGTGTGAGAGAGAAGATTTTAAGCCAGAGACCTTCTGTAATTGGGTACTGGGGAAAAGAGTAAGTTCAATAAACAGCATAATAATAAACTAGTAGCTACGGAATAAGAGATATTTAGGTTTCAAATACACCACAGTTGCACAGATTCCATAAACTGTACAGTTCAGTAATGTCAGTCATAGCTAAATGTTTTAAATCCACAAGCATGTTGCTGCATGATATGACACAGAAGTCTAAGTTCCTTAACTGCCTTCCTGGAGATAAAAACTGAAGCAAGGACATGTCAGGCACTCTAAAGTTCAGGAAGAACTTACATACGGCAATATGCAGGAGCTAGTACAATACAGCACCGAAGCACTTCGTTTTTATAGTCAGACTGATCTGGGTTTGAGTCCTGGCTCTAACACATAATTACTACTGTGAGAGATGGTGGGCAATGTCGTTACTATTCTGAGAGTGAATTTTATAATTTACAAAATGAAAATAACAGAATCCATACCTCATCTGAATTGTTATAAATAACAAACAATATCATGCATGCAAAGTGCTCAGTACAGTGCCTGGCACTTTACAAATGCTTGAGAAACGTCTGGGCCCTGAGAGAACAGGACTGCCCTTCTTTCCAAGGAGGAGAGTCAAACTCTAAGTTTGCATATATGATCTCTAATGATCACACCCTAAAAACCCTTTGCTGTCAAGTCGATTCTGACTCATCGCGACCCTACAGGACAGAGTGGAACTACCCCATAGAGTTTCCAAGGCGCGCCTGGTGGATCTGAACGGCCGACCCTTTGGTTAGCAGCTGTAGCACTTAACCACTACGCCACCAGGGTTTCCGATCACACCCTAGGTGGCAAGTATTGTCTTCTATTTGTAAAAATAAACAGGTTAGGAGAAGATTAAGTGGCATGTCCAAAGTCACACACTTCAGCAAATGGCAAAGCCAGAATTTGAACTGTCAGAGAATTTAAAAGCAGCATTACAGCTTTATTATTCAACTATTCAAATAGTTAACTAAAGCTATTCATGTAACTCTGATGAGCTCACAGGCTCTCAGGATGTGCAATATAGCTAGATAACAATTTTAACATATTTAAAAACTCTATAGGCAGATTCAATACCAACACTTAGATACTAACTTTCCTCGAAAATGCCCTGTTTTCTTCTTAGCTAATCTATCTTCCACAGGATGACTCTCATACACCACACTGTGGTGCAGTGTTTCTGGGAAAAGGTGGTTCGACAGTGACCCAGAGAAAATGGAGAAAACACACCGAACACGAGAAGTAAATTAACAGTCAACACTGGGAAAAACTCTTCACCTTCACGGTTTCATACCACTTCACATTGGCATAAGAAAAATGACTCATATCCACTTCTGTAAGCATTCTTGTCCCGAGGTCATCAGCAATAAGATGGTAGCTAGAAACATCAAGTCCCGACTGAAGACAAATGTGCCAAAGTAGACAACGGAAGACGTAGGAAATGTTCTCAAGTATAAAAAGGCCACTGCATTACAGACACAGAACTACCTAAAATTACATTCTGGGCACATGTAAGTTTATTATTAGTATTAAATATATTTTAAAGGTTAAAAAGAAGATGGGAATGGAACCACCTATAACATGCCTGTAATTCATGCAGGCTCTGACATGCATCATGCAAACTGGGGGGAAAAAGTGATTATGAGGAAGGTGGCAGAAAAAATCTGAAATTGTACTGTACCACGCTTTGTCAGAGAAGTAATGGACTAACTTCTCAACTCCTTGCCAATGGCATAATGGGAGAGCAGAGACAAGAGAAAGACAGGACAATGGTGTCAGAGACCACATATAACACCAAGGAATTGCCATGACTGGGGCAGCCCAAAGTATTTGCTTTGTTTTGTGTTTTTATAGGTATCACTCCACAGTTTTATTTAATATATTTGTATTTAATGAAAACATCTTTGTCTTGTTAAAGCAGTTTTCAAGTTAGTACAAATATTTATACCCACAGAAAGGTATATGTAAAACTTCTCACATTTAAAAGGAATCATTTGAAGATTGTTACCCAATGAAAATTGAAAAGAATTTTGACACAATTTAATGTTATACTCCAAAGACCTAAAAAGGTTTAGCCCCATGTAACTCTTTATGAAGGAAATAGAAATTATTTTAAATAATCTTAGAGCTTCTTGCACCTTATAAAACTAACCTAAATTCAATATTTGTTAGCTTACTTTTATTACTGTCACTGCATTAAACACCAATAAAAGTATAATTTGATCTTCATGTATGTAAAATATTCTGAATTATAAGTGAAGCTCTGCACACCAATATAGAGATATAACTTGACCTTTATTACATAACTGGATTAAAAGAATTTCGATCTAACATTCATGTACACCCAATCACAGCTTCCAAGGCTTCTTGGGAACCAGAGTGCTCTTATTCCTCTAGATCTCAAAATTTTGCCTCCAGATATCAGGTAATTTACAGAGGATACCTGACTGATAAATACAGATTTATCAATAAATTCTGAAACAAGGAGTTAAATAAATGGCTTTTCTAAGTAGATGACTAATTAATTGCTGGCAGAAACTTAACAAAGTGACCAGTAGTAACTTAAGTAAGCATTTACTATGTAGGCCAGAATCAGAGATGCTTAAGACATGGGCCTGTATCTCAAAAACACAGAATCCATCAGTATCTACCTCTGGGATGCAGAGTAGTTCAGAAAAAAAATTAAATGATATCATAATAGTATGATTTCACTGTTATGACCAATGTGCATGGTATATTTATCCAAAATAAGATACTGCAAACATAATGGTACAGCAGCAAATACTGGCTAAAGAAACAATTCCACAATCTGCATAGCAGGTTGTTATAAAGGGCTTTATAGAAAAACACTAAAATTGCTGAGTTTCCCATAATTGTGATGTGTTGAGAGAAATTAATCCTTGCCTAGGTCTGTGGGAAAGCCTACTGGACCATGAGTTTGATGCACATTTCTAGTCAAGTAACTAGAATAATGACTATATAAGACAACACTTGAAATTAGCTGCAAAAAATGTACAGTGTCATACTCTATATTAACCACATTTAAATAAAACAATTAGCTTATTGTAAAATTGAGTCTGTTCAATTTTTACTGAGGTATCCTAGTTTCCATTTCACTTAAAATATTTTATTTTTATGAAAAGTCATACCCAGAGCTAATTTCTCATTAAAGCACTGAAGGTGAGGCTATTCTTACATGTAAAATTGATTACAGTCACATGCTGGAGTCAATCAGGTTGAGCCATGCTAGTTTATCCCTCATAAGCAATTCAACAACACATATCAAGTGCCTCTAGAAGAAGCATTGCCTTTTGATCAGGTAATAGCCTTCAAAGAATCTGTCTGAGCAAGAGAGATGCCGACATCGATTTATACACAAGGATAAATTTCAATGCAACAGTATCTCTATGTAATGGGGAAAACTGGATACAACATCAATGCTTAACAAAAGAGTTATCCATACAATAATGCATTATCATGCAGCCAATAAAACTGTGTTTTCGAGAAATATTTACTGTATGCAAAGTGATCATAATGATACTAAAGTGCTGAAAAAAGCAAAGCAAAAAACTGAATATTAATGTAGTATTCCAATGTTACAAAATAAAGTAAAAAAGACTAGAAGGAAATATAGCAGATTTTTTTTTATCTTTCAACTCCTCCATAATGAGCTACTATTATAATTAGGGAAATGAAAGTTTTTACGAAACGGCTTATAGTATTTACATAAATATTTAAAGCTCAAGCTTTGGAATCAGAATGGGATTTGAATTCTGGCTTGCTCACTTACCCTGAGTAAATTACTACACCATTCTGATTTATTTATTTACAACACTTTAAAACTGAGATAAAAAATTACAACTCTATGAAATTGAGATGATAATAGTTCTGACTGGAAGATCTGTTGGAAAGATTAAATGATAATTTAAATAAAACACCTAGAAAATTACTTACAATCATAAAAATATTAAATAACTAAAACTATTATTAACCTTCATTTTTTAAAATGTATGGCTAAATTTTTAAAAAGGAAACAAAGATTTTCTAAGTGAATAGATTTGTGAAAACATAATTTTGAAGTAGTTTTTAGAAAGATTTTGTCCTGAGATGAAAGGCAATTCTCCAGCTGAAAGGATTGAGAGAACAAGTACAAAGCAAGTGAAATACAAAAGTGAGAAAGTATACAGGGGATAAGCAAGCCAACGAAAAAAGTGAGAATTCAAGGGATCATCATTCTGGTTAAACTGAGTAACCCGATTCTCAAATATAACTCATCAGCCACTTAAGCCACTCTTATCCAACAGCAAAGATCCCTGAGTGGCACAAATGGTTTATGATGGACTATTAACCTAAAGGCTGGCAGTTTGAGTCCACCCAGCAGCACTGCGGAAGAAAGGCCTGGCGATCTGCTTCTGTAAAGACTGCAGCCAAGAAAACCCTATGAAGCAGTTCTACTATGTAACACATGGGATTGTTGGGTTTGGATCCACTCAACAGCAACAGGTTTTGTTTTTTTTTTTGTTAAATCCAACAAAACATTCTTGCTGGGGCTTAATCCTTAGGAGGCACCACTTAAAAATATCATACTACCTGCCAGTAAGAATTTCTGCAAAAATGTTTTACTTTGATTGTATATACATAATCTATATTATTTAAACACTTTACCCTTCATATTTAAAGTCAGTGCATTAAAACGTAATGGTCAGACTTGTATGGGCAAAACAGACCAGTGTTTTCCAAACTTCAAGATTTTTTTTTAAAATTAAATAGAATAGAGAGGAAAAGAAAATATCAGCGTTATCATATGTCCTAAGGGAAAGTACTGTTTCATGCATCTTTTTTTCCTAAATTTTACATATACACTCATGTATGTGTGTACTGGGTTGTGATGTAAAATGAATTTATTATTGTCACTTGAGAAAAAAGTTTATAATATACCCCTTGCAACTTATAAGAGGAGGATATAAGACAATATAATTCTGTCATTCTTAATGTACTTTATTACAATGTAAATTTAGAAATTGTAATATAAATTTAACATCAGTTAATACTCTATCAAGAAACTGCCAACATGTTAAGACATATGTAGATATATTTAAGTTATTTTTGTTGTTTAAAAACTACGTTTTTCTTCCGATTTAAGTTACTATATATGAAGATAAAGGTACCTAAGGTTTCTAGATTCTTTCAAGCAAGGTGTTAAAGAGCAAATTTTAAAAGCCTGTGGCGGCACTCATAAGAAATGGGTATTATTTGAAAATATACTTTTAAAAAAGGTTTAAGAGGTCCTGTAAACACATGCTCTGGCAAGAAATACTATTTGGGACTCCAATTAAGTCATTCTACTTACCAAAAGCAATTCTTTTTATTAATTCCTACTGACAAGGGCAAAGACCTCTGCAGGTCTAAATGTAGATGATATTTTCTGCTAACTCAAATAAAAAATTAATTTGAAATGGGAAGAAAGAAAAGCATCATGACATAGAGATTAGTAATATAATTCAAGAAAAGAAAGTCAAAATTTCCTAAGGGGGGCAAAAAAAAATTTAAACACCACGTTTTTCCTTTTGTCTCCATTTTCCCTGGGTTATTCTTAAATTTAGCAAGAACATTCGTGGTCAGTCCAGCCTTCTGGAGTGACCAGAGTTAAATGTTCCCTGTCAACATTAATTATTCACTGTCTCCGCATATATCTACAGCAGACTATCTCTTTATACTGGAAGGTATACTACTCTTCTAACTTGTTAAAAGAGTCCTTACTTAAGACGACAGACAGCCCAAGCCTCACTGGCGTCTGCATTTAGATCATAGTAGTTCACTCACAGTCATGTTTAAGAGGGCATCCAAAAGGATTTACTAATGAAAAAGACTATCATGAAGAAAAAATCTCTCAACTACCTACCATCACACAGAATTAACCTCTCCAAAACACAGCACTAGGAATCACACAGTGACTACATGTGGAAACAAATATTTCACTGAATCTAAGTTTTACATAAAAAAGAGGGGGATCTATCTGAAACCCTCTGGAAAAATAATGGACTTACTCCTGTAACTCCATACCCTTCTCCTTTTGTATTTTTTATCACTAAAAAAATTGATTTTATAAGTAGAGTTCTTCCATTGTTCTCAGGGTAAATCCAAAACAATGTAGTAGTTTAGAACAGGTTTCTCCTCTAAAGGTAGGAACTTTTCAAGCTCAGTAAGGGTTATCAAAAAAAGCTGTGAATAGGTCCTCTAGTTATTACTTTACACAAACAGAATCCTGCAAGTCTCAAAAGTCCCAGAACCCGTTCTCACAGCTGCTTACGCCATAAGAACTTATCTAGGAAACACTGCACTCTGTGTATTTTCCTAGAAGGCTTACACATATCCAAGCTTTCAAGAACCAAAATTTTCTTTTTGTCAATCTGGAGATGACGGCAGAGAAAGAACATTGATCTAGAAAAGCCAGAAAAACACACCTTGGTCGTAGTATCCCAGGATGGTGTTGCTTCATATTTGAAAATGAAAAAGGCAACTTTGAACTTGAGAGGAAGGACGATGAAGCAGTAAATGGAGAGCCAATGACTCAAGGAAGGGAAAAGAAAATTCTAGAGCTACAGAAATAAGAAGTGAGATGGGTGTTCCTGAGAAACATTAAAATAAAAAATCTAAAGCTCTATTTGCAATACTAAATAATTAATCCTCGATCTTAATTCCATACTACAGCTGACTAAGGGGAAAAGGGTGGACGAGAGTGCTGGGGGGAAAGGACAGGAGCTAAGGGGGCATCAGGAAGCACCAGGCAGATGTGTTAACCTGAGGCCCATCTGTCATACCATGCTGTCTACTGGCTACAAGCCTAAGAACACATTACTTTTAAAATTCAGATTAGTCTACTAGCAATTTAGTATAATTTCCTACATGCTAGGAATCATTTCATAGGACAAAAGAGAGTAACTTACTTGAAGACAACAGAAGTAAAAAGGAGTGTTCATAGAGATGGTGAGAGACAAAGAAGAAAGAAGGGAAGGAGGAGAAGGAAGGGCAACAAACTCCTCAATTCTTACACTAAATGAGTTACCTGGCACAAAAATAAGTGAATATAAAAATCTATACAAACTCTCTATTTTTTTCTTTAAAACAAAAAATATAGAAGGAAGAAATATATAATATATAAAAAATAAACTTTATCCCTTGTCTGGAATTTACACTGATACCTCACAATTTTGACTAACTCAAGAAATAAAATTTGTTTAACTAAATCACATTTCTAATGGTTTAAAAGCTTCCCCTTTTTAGACCTTTGAAACTGAACATAGGTTAGGATAATTAATGAAATAAATTGATAGACTCACAAACCAGACTAAATCCATGGAGAGGGCACAAAAGTGGCTCTGATTGACTATATTTATTTTTTTTAACTAATATTAGCTTTTGGGGGTGACTTTTCAGAAAACATAAAATATAACCAACTTACCAGGTATAATTAAATACATAAGAGAAAACAACAAGCACTGCTTTGGAAAGTAGATATAACAATATTTTAATGTCAAACAATTACTAAATTATCAGAAATGTTAGTGAACCATGCATATTCAAAGTCATGTCTGTTGTGCTATAAAGTAGCTGATAAATTTCAAAGACATATTAGTTATTAAAAGCACTCTTGAAAGCATGATTATAAAAAGTTTTCTTTAGATGACACTGAAATGCAATCAAAAGGCCTTATGAAATATTTAGAGAAATGTGCGATGGTCTAATAAGCCTGCTCCCTAAACAGAATGCATCTGTTCATTACACCAATGCAAATAGTGTCCACATTTTTTAACGTGACTAGATAAAACACCAGTTTTTTATTCACATATGTCAAAGTCTTAAAAAAAGAAAATGCATTACAGTCAGATGCATGCCCTAGGTCTAGGGTCACTGGCAATAGGTTTAAATAGCTTTAGAATAAAATGAACTTCTGACAGCTTTCATAAAGCTCTCCATAGTGGTTTGCTGACATGCAGTCAGAGGAAGTGTTAATGAAGAGAGGAGGCCCGCAGGGAGTGATTCGGCACATGCCCGCAGGTCACCCTGGACGGAAGGGAAGAGGGTGCTGGGTAGGGACAGGTCATGCAGAAGGAAAGCACCAGGAGGGGAGGGCATAACGGGGTAGGAGTGAGAGACCCAGACTCACTCTGTCTGCGGTGCGGTGGAACAGTCCGTGGGATCCCTTGGAATGAGCCCTGCCAAGGAGAGAAGGAGGGAGCGGAATACCCACCCTGTGCAGAGAGAGATGAGGGTAGGGAGGTATAATAAAAAGGGGAACCGAAAAATAGAGAAACCAAAGTCATATTTTTTTTTAAACAACAAAAATCAATAGCATCAATGAGAAGACAGATTTCATACTTTTATATATAAACCAAAAAAACCCAAACCTGTAGCCGTTGAGTCGATTCCGACTCACAGCGACCCTACAGGACAGAGTAGAACTGCCCCATAGGGTTTCCAAGAGCGCCTAGTGGATTCAAACTGCCGACCTTTCGGTTAGCAACCGAGCTCTTCACCACTGTGCCACCAGGGCTCCGATTTTTATATATAGACAGATTAAATTACCGAAAATACATCAGAATCCAAATCTAATTGCTATTTTTCATATATTTTTAAGAAAAAATTTATTTCCCTCTAATATTTGGAATCAGTGTACAAGAAATAATATATTCTTTTTGGTATACATTTATCATCATATATTTCTTTTTAAAGTAACAAATTACAGTCTTTTACAGAAAAGGAAAGCATTTGAAAAGAAAATAGACTTCAGATGCTAAACACACAGAAATTATATCAATTATGAATCAGGCAATGAAAAAAATTACCATACAAAAATTTATTTCTTCTTTAATTACAGGTTTTCAGACCATTAGCAGGTAAAGATAAAGAACATTAGCTAAAGTTAGTAGAATCAATGTAGTATTAAAAAAAAAAAGATGTAGGTTTTTGTAAGCATAAGAACTGTATCAAGAACGTGACATGCAGGCCACTGGATACAAATCCATGCTTTTTAATTTGAATTACTTGTGGCTTAGCTTCTGATCACAGGTCATCAGAATTGAAATAAACCTGAAATGTCATTTACTTCAGTTTCTTCACTTTCTAGATGAAACTGGGTCTTCAAGAAGGAAGGTAGCTATTCAACGTCACACAAACAGAATCAGACTAGAAACTGGGTCTCATGCCTCTCTGTTCAGGGTTCCTAAGCTTCCTCCACTGCCACACAGTCACATATACAACCACTGAAACACTCCTAAAATATTGACAATGAGCCTGTAAATCATCATTACATCCAGCTAAATTTGCAAAATAAAGTATATATATATTTTCAGGCCAATTAACCTGACATGAAAACAATGCTATATTAGAAAATTAAGATAGTCTATTTCTGCTTACAGATTTGTGAACATTTTTCCAAATAAAAATTGCTTTCCCATCTCTGTATAAACAGTCCTTGACTCAGTTCACTATAATCTAATACTTCTTCACTTTAAGAGCAATCCTACATTTCTCAATGTAAAACAAACAAACAAGATCCATTTTCTATGTGGATGAGGGGGAAAAAACAGCTACAAGAAACTCATCACACGTAAAGACCTTTACAAGAGCCTAGTAAATTAGGATCCTGTCTTCTGAGATTATACTTTTGTCACTAATTTAGCCATTGTTGCTGTTGTTGTGTGCAGTGGAGTCGATTACAACTCATAGCAACCCCATGTGACAGAGCAGAGCTGCCCCAGAGAGTTTCCTAGGTTGTAATCTTTATGGGAGCAGGTAGCCAGGTCTATTCTCCCAGAGAGTCACTGGTGGGTTCAAACAGGTGACCTTTCGATTAGCAGCTGAGTGCTTAACCATTGTGCCACCAGGGCTCCTAATTTAGACATGGACATTTGCAAAAAACAGCTTAGAAAATATTTAACTGGGTGAAGACCTCAGGTGCTCTCCATACAAATTACCTGATACAACTCTACTTTGCTGTTTGGGGACTGTTTTCGGTTCAAAGGATTTACACAGAACAAGATCTTGGCCAAGAAGGGGCACACACCTCCCTCCCTATGAGTTTCTCCAGGACAGAGCTTCTACCACCTGGATGGGGTTAAGAAAACCTTCACAGGGGACTCTGTTGACAAGTGACACGAGCAGTCAGAGATTCCTTCATCAGAAAAATGAGTTCCTCTGGAGGTTTGTGTAAATAGCAGTGACTAGTCAGGGGGACCTATGTTCTGAGCCTCTGACTCCTCATCAGTAAGTGCAAGTTGGAACGGTTCATCTCTAAGAATGCTTCTCACTTTTAGTTCCTGTGACTCAGTTACTCATATATACATCCCTATCCCCGCTCCAGAGTCATGGTGGTGCAATGGTTAAGCACTCGACTGCTAACCAAAAGGTTGGTGGTTCAAACCCACCATTCACTCAACAGGAGAGAGATGTGGCAGTCTGCTTCCATAAAGATTTACAGCCTTGGAAACTGTATGGGGCAATTCTACTCCGTCCTATACAGTTACTATGAGTTGGAATCGACTTGACAGCATACAACAACAAAACAAATTTATACAGCATTAAAAATAATCAACTTTGTACTAAAGAGTTTCTCCTGCTGAACCATTAACCCTTTGATACAATTTTAGTGAAAATATCGTCACAGAACCTGGCACTTGGCTGGAGTTTTAAGAGATGTTAAATGCCCCACCATCTCTAGTCTACCAATCCCCAGCACACAGCAGACTGTCCCTGACATAAGCTAAATTAAATCAAGTCACTATGTTTCTCCAGAGATGGAGGCCTGGCCAAAAATTATAATCACCTAAAAATCTTAAAAATAAAAAAATAATGATGCCCATCTTCATTCTCCCAAGGCCAATATACCAGAATTTCTGAGGGAGAAACAACCTTGTGAAATAAATACATAAACAGCTCTGCCAGACACTGCCAATGGCACCTGTTTATTAAGCTGATCAGACAGTTGTCTGCCTTCTGAATTTACACCTAGAAAGGCAAATAATGTTACTCATTTTACTTTTGCCACTTAAATTGCCTCTGTCTACTTCCCTACCCATCTATCAAAATCCTATCCAGCTTTCTCAGTCCATTTCAGCCCCTCTCCTAAAAGCTTTTCCTGATCGTAGATCCTACCTAAATGAATTATGATCATTCTTTTTTTTAAATTTTTTTAATTGTACTTTAGATGAAGGTTTACAGAACAAATAGCTTCTCATTAAACAGTCAGTACACATACCGTTTTATGACATTGGTTAACAACCCCACGACATGCCAACACTCTCCCTTCTCAACCTTGAGGACCTTTTCTTTGGTGAAAATATACATAGCCAAAGTTACACCATTTTGAAAGTTGCTACATGTACAATTCAGTGAAATCAATTACATTCTTCCAGTTGTGCTGCTATTCTCACTATCCTTTTCCAAAATATTCCATCACCATTATCTTCAACTCACTGTCCCCTAGGCTTCCCATCAAACCTTTTGAGTTGCTGTTGTCAATCTGATCTCACATAGATAATTC
>NW_004444201.1:1819522-1843927 GCF_000243295.1 Trichechus manatus latirostris
TCCTCTCTCGAAGATTTTTGCTTTTGATTGTATCCCACATAGTTCTTAGGATCGCTTCATTTTTCTTCGTTCTTTTTTCAGATTTTTCCTCAGAGTTGTATTCAAGTGTTTGTCTTCAATTCTGCTGATCCTGTCCTTCCACTGTTTCAAATCTGCTCCTCAGCCCTTCTATGACACTGTCCATTTCTGAAATCTTGTTGTTTACCTTTTGGATTTCTAACTGCTATTTTTGTATAATTTCTAGTTGTGAATTCATTTTAGCATTTTGTTCCTGCATTATTTTCCTCAATTCTTCCATTTTTTGTCTGTATTTTCCATGAATTTGTCTGCCTTCTCCATGAATTTGTCTATTTTTTCCTTATTTTAGTCTGCTTTTTGCTTCAACTCTTGGATAATTCTGAGTATAAGAGATTTGAATTCCCTATCAGGTAGTTCTAGTGCCTTTTCTTCTACTGGAAAGTCACCTGCTGTTTTATTTTGGATGCCTACTGGAACCATCCTGTTCTGTTTTTGTAAATGTTTTGATATTGTCTGCTGTCTTCGGGGCATCCAGTAGTTATTTTTCTCATTTACTGACTGTAGATTTGTTTGTTTCATCCTTTTTTTTTTTTTAATTTGGCTATGTCTGAGTAGGTGGGCTATGTGTTCTTTGTTTGCTCTTCTGTAGGCATGATACTTTTCGCCTCCTTCTCCAACTGGCAGGGTCAGTCGCTCAGATATGGTACAGCAGGGCAGGTCTAGCTGAAGAGGAGTTGCTGGGATGGGTTGTTTGTGGCACTTACTACAGCCAACAGGGTGGGTCGGTAATCAGTGTAGGGCAGGTTCTGGTAGGCTGTGCCTGTGCCGTTTGGTGGTGTGATGTTAAGCGCACAGTGCAGGTAGGCAGGATGGACGGGGGAGATTGTGACGTGTGGAGCTAAGATGGATATGGGAGAGAGGAGAGAGGAACAGGAGCCAAAAACATACAAACAAACAAAAAAGAGGCTAGGGGAGCTTGCTGTTGGAGAGATGAGAGACTATGAAATGGAGAAAAACAAAAAGGGGAAGAAGAAGAAAAAAAAAGAAAAGAATGAATAAATAAAAATTAAAAAGAAAAAAGAACAGCAAAGCTCCCAAGGATCCCACTGGCGCGGCTACGAGGTCTGGGGAAGTTGTTCCCAAGTGTTGAAGTACAGCCCGGCTAGGAGGTGTACAGGTATTCAGTGCCAGGTATCCAGGGGACAGGAAGAGAAGGAAGGTTTAGAGAGACAAGTAACTGAGTAATGAAGGAAGACAAAAAGGGAAAAAGAGGGAAAAGAAAACAAAACAAATTTAAAAAAAAAGAATAAGAAAAACCCCCCAAAAAACAGAAAAAAGAAAAAAAACCCACGAAAAAAGATATGTCCTCAGGGATCCCTCTGCATGTCTGTGCAAGCTGAGGGTGTAGGTCCCAAGCTGCGCAGCACTGCCCAGCCAGAATGGGCTCCCAACTTGAGAAAAGAAAAAGAAAACAAACAAACAACTGAAAACAAAAAAACAAATAAAAAGCCCCGGGATCCCACCAGCACGGCAGCATGGACCGGGAAGCAGTTCTGCACTTGACCAGAGCTCCACAGCCCCTCAGGAAGAAGCAAAGATGGCGCACAGAGCCAGGTATTTGAGCAAAAGGAGGGGGGAGATGGTGAGAAGTAAGGAAAAAATCAAAAGAAGTGGGGAAAAAAGCAACACCAGCAGCCAACAAATGGCACTCAGGGACTTGGTCAGTGAGGGTGGGTGGAATCCAAGCAGCCGGTGCTTCCCAGCCAAGAGACTGTGGCCGTGGGAAGCAGAGGAGGCCTAGCAGGGGTGAAGAAGCGTGGGGGGTGGGAAAGTGTATATCGCTGTTTACCAGTTGTTCTGTCTCCTGCTGGAAGCTCCGTGAAGCTGCTTTCTTGTAGTCCTATTTGCTGGTCTCTGATAGGAGTCCAAGATGGCGGATCTGTGCTGCATTAGCTGTTAGGGGACCTCTCCATGTACGTCTCCTCGTTCTCTGTTCTCTGTCAGTTTCTTATTCCATTTGGTGCTTGGCTGAGTTCTTTATTTCTTCATTTGATTTTTAGGATTTCAGGATTGCTGTTTTCTCTGTTTGGCTTAGTTTTTCAAATCTTTGCTGTGGAGGGATGGCATGGTGCTTCTGCCTAGAGCGCCATGTTGCCGGAAGTCCTCGAATTATGATCATTCTTGCTTCTAAACATCCACAGCCGTTGGTGGACACTTGTCCTAGGGAATTTTTCTTCCCCTTTTCATTATGTTGATTTGAATATTTTTCTTATTCTTCTTCTAAACACAGCCACCCAAAGAATAGTAGCTTTCTTGCTTTGCATGGTGTCTAACTATAGCTTCTTGATTAAGTGACTAAAATTTAATAGAACTTCTGGTTCCAAGACAAGATGAAGCAGACATACTTCTCCCTTTCCCTCCCACTAGGCACAGCTAAAAATCTTGGGCATTATATATGAAAACATAAGACTCTAAAAAGTGGAGAGAAGAAGACAGATCAGCCTGGGACCTAGGGACCCAAGGAAGAACACGGTAGAGAGTTTC
The DNA here is from genome assembly GCF_000243295.1 of Trichechus manatus latirostris. Classification (NCBI taxonomy): domain Eukaryota; kingdom Metazoa; phylum Chordata; class Mammalia; order Sirenia; family Trichechidae; genus Trichechus; species Trichechus manatus. Next base: position 1,822,085 of record NW_004444201.1, read on the forward strand.
CTGGGTTTTCTTTTTGCCTAATATTTCCCAGACTGAGTGATGGAGAGACGCCCTGGGGGCGCGGTGGTTAAGAGGTTGGCTGCTAACCAAAAGGTCAGCAGTTCGAATCCACCAGCCGCTCCCTGAAAACCCTATGGGGGCAGTTCTACTCTGTCCTATAGGGTTGCTATGAGTCAAAATCAACTCAACAGCAATGGGTTTGGTTTGGTTTTGTGTGATGGAGAAGCCAGCAACCCAGAAATGCCAATGGTCTCAGACCAAAAAAAGAAAAAAAAGCCTCAAGAAAAGTCTATACTCTTTAGCCAAAAGACCAGGAAAGAGGCAGCCTAGCAAGACAGAAAACTTTTACATAACAACCAGCCAAATATTGGAAAAAACGACATCCCCACCCTGTCCCCATCCCCACAAGCAAAGGCCAAGCGGGAAGCCCAGAATTTCTTCCCTTGCCTGGCTATAACAAGGCAGTCTTTCCATCTGCTGGGGTACAAGAGAAAAGGTAGACAGCAGGGACTTTCAACCCCTCCTGATGTTATTACCAAGGTCCCTCCCTACAATGTTGTCAGTGGAGGCCTTGTGGGGAGCAATAAAAAGGAATCCCTCTCCTTCTCAGCCAGGTTGGTGTCAGCGAAGGCCTAGTGGGGAGCCTGATATTCCATGCCCATTCAGCAGTAACAAGGTGGCATACCCTCTTCCCCCACTGGTTTAGTGTGAGAGGGGGCCTGTAAAAGGAAGATTTAAATAAGATCTAAAATCTTACAACATAACCTCCAAAATGTCTAGGATGCAATTAAAAAAAAAAAAAAAAATCACTCGTCATAGCAAGAACTAGAAATCTCAACTTGAATGAGACAAGACAACCAAAAGATATCAACACAGAGAAGGTACAGATGTTAAAATTACCTAATAAAGATTTTAAAGTAGTCATCATTAAAGTGTTTCAACAAGTAGCTACAAACATGCTTGAAATCAATGAAACTGAAAAGAGTGAAATAGAGATAATTAATGAAGCAAAAAGCTGGTTCTTTGAAAAAAATCAATAAAATTGACAAACTACTAGCGAGACTAAGAAAAAAAAAGAGACAGAAACATAAATTACAAAAACCAGGAATGAATAAGAGGACAAGGAATGAAAGAGAGGACATCACTACAGATCCTTCGGCCATTAAAAAGATAAGGGTATACAACAGCTTTATACTCATAACTCTGACAATTGAAAAGAAATGCACCAACTCCTCAAAAAGCATAAATTATCAAAATGCAACCAAGATGAAAGAGATCATTTACACAGACTGGTAACTACTAAAGAAATTTAATTTGTAGTTTAAAAATTCCCAAAAAAGAAATCCCCAGGCCCAGATGATGTCCTTGGACAATTTTAAGAAATGTTTAAAAATAAAAAAGAATTAACACCAATTCTACACAATTTCTTACAGAAAGTAGAAGAGAACAACTTCCAAACTCATGAGGCCAGAATTACCCTAATCCTAAATCAGATAATGATAGTCCAAAAAAAGAAAAACATAGAACACTACCCTTCATGCATATAGACACGGAAATCCTTAACAAAATATTAGCGAATAGAATTTAGCAATATATAAAAAGAATTATACACCATGACCAAGTGGAGTTTATTTTAGGTCTGCAAGACTGGTTCGATATTCAACAATCAATCCATCAATGTAGAAAACCCCAAGAAATCTACAGAACTAATAAGTGAGTTTACAAAGGTCACAGGATACAAGATAAATATAAAAAATATATTGTATCTCTATATATAGCAATGAACACATGGAAACTGAAACTAAAAATATAACACAATTTATAATACCTCCAAAAAATTCCTTAGGTATAAACCTAAAAGAAAATGCACAGAACTTGCTTGCTGAAGACTAAAAGAAGTTGATTAAAGAAATCAAAGAGCTAAATTAAGGATATGAAGACCCAATATAGTAAGGATGTCAATTCTCACAAAAGATGATATTTACGGTTAATGCAATTCCTACAAAAACCTCAGCATGACTTTTTTTTAAAGACATAGACAAGATTATCCTAAAACTATATGGAAAGGCAAAGGGAAGAGGACATCTAAAACAATTTTGAAAAGAAGGAAAAAGCAGAAAGAATCACTCTACCTAACTTCACACTTACACAGCTTTAGTAAGCATGACACCTTTGTCTTGGCAGAGGGGTAGACACATAAATCAATGGAAAAGAAAAGAGAACCGAGAAATAGACCTATGTAAGTATGGTCAACTGACTTTCAACAAAGGTGCAAAAGCAAATGGATATTTTTAGGCAAATAATGAACTTGACCTAAACCTCATAACTAAACAAAAATTAACTCAAAATGGTCACAGATTTAAATGTAAAAAACCAAAAAAACTATAAACATTTTTGAAGAAAACATAGGAGAAAATCTTCAGGATCTTGAGCCTGGTGAAGAGTTCTTAGATATGACACCAAAAGTAAAACTTATTTAAAAAAAAAAAAAAAAAAATCAGTAAGTTGGACTTCATCAAATTAAAATATTGTGCTCTGTGAAAGACCAGGCCAAGATAAGAAGACAAACTACAGACTTGGAGAAAATATTGCAAACCACGTATCTGACAAAGAACTCCTATCTCGAATATATAAAGAACTCTCAAAACTCAACAGTAAAAAAAAAAATTCATTTAGAAAATGGGTAAAAGACACGAAGAGACATTTCACTAAAGTGGATATGTTGTTGTTCTTGTTAGATGGGCTGTCGAGTCGATTCTGAGTTGATTCTGACTATACAGAGTGTAACTGCTCCATAGGGTTTTCCTGGTTGTAATCTTTACAGAAGCAGATTGCCATGTCTTTCTCCTGTGGAGCTGGTGGGTGGGTTCAAACCGCCAACCTCCTTTTGGTTAGGGGTCAAGTGCCTAACTATTTGTGCCACCAGGGCTAATAAGCACACGAAAAGATGTTTAACATCATTAGCCATTAGATAAATGCAAATTAAGGCTGCAATTAGATATCACTACACACCTATGAGAATGCCTAAAATAAAAAACAGTGGCAACACTAAATGCTAGTGAGGATGGGGAGAAACTGGGTCATTCATAAATTACTAATGAGAATCTACAATAGTACAGCCACTCTGGAAAACAGTTTTGCAGTTTCTTTCAAAACTAAACATAGTTACCATATGACCCAGCAATTACACTCCTGACCATTATCCCAGAGCAATGAAAATGTACATCTACACAAGAACCTGTATTCTTAGCAGCATTATTTGATAGCCCCAAACTGGAAACAACCAAAATGTCTCTCAATAGATGAGTGGTTAAACAGTGTTACATCCATACCATGGACTACTTGCTGTTGTTGTTGCTAGGTGCTGTTGAGCCAGTTCCAACTCATAGTGACCCTATGTACTACAGAACGAAACACTCCCGGGTCCTGTGCCATGCCCACAATCGTTGTTATGCTTGAGCCCATTGTTGCAGCTTCTGAGTGCCTTCCAACCTGGGGGGCTCATCTTCCCGCACTGTATCAAACAATGTTCTGCTGCTATTCATAAGGTTTTCACTGGCTAATTCTTTTCAGAAGTAGACTTCCAGGTCCTTCTTCCTAGTCTTTTTCTGGAAGCTCAGCTGAAACATGTCTGCCATGGGTGACCCTGCTGGCATCTGAATACCGGTGGCATAGCTTCCAGCATCACAGCAACATGCAAGCCCCCACAGTATGACAACCTGACAGACATGTGGGGATGGAATACTACCCAGCGATAAAAAGGAATGAATTATTAATACACACAACAACTTGAATGGATCTCAAAGGCATTATGCTGAGTGAAAAGTGTGTCAATCTCAAAAGTTCACATACTGTATGATACCATTTACGTAAAATTCTTGAAACAAAAAAACTATAGAGATGGAGAACATATTATTGGATGGCCAGGGGTTAGGTATAGTGGGAGAGAAGGAGAGTAGTTGTGACTATTAAGAGGTAGCATAGGAGAACTTTGTGCAATAGTTCTGTATCTTGAATATGGTGGCGGTTACATGAATCAATGCAAATGATAAAATGGCACCACAGAATTACACACACACCCCCAACGTCAATTTCCTGGGTTTGATAGTGTACTAGTTATGTAAAATGAAACCACTGTCGGGAAACTGGGCGAAAAGTACAAAGGACCTTTCTATACTATTGTTTTTAACTTCCTGCGAATCTATAATTATATAAATAAAAGTATTAAAAAAAGAATGAAACCATAATGCACATTAGAGTAATACAGAGAAAAATTATTTGAAATGCTAATTTTATTAGTACAGTCAATATTCTTGGGGAGAGAAAAACTTTCTTAAAAGCCTTCTTATCTTAGTTATCTAGTGCTGCTGTAACAGAAATACCACAAGCAGACAGCTTTAACAAAGAGAAATTTATTATCTCACAGTCTAGGAGGTTAGAAGTCCAAATTCAGGGTGCCAGCTCCAGGGGAAGGCTTTCTGTCTCTGTCAGTCCTTGGAGAAGGTCCTTGTCATCAATCTTTCCCAGTTGAGGAGCTTCTCAGCACAGGGACCCTGGGTCCAAAGGACACGCTATTCTCCTGGTTCTTGTTTCTAGGTGGTATGAGGTCCGCCGTCTCTCTGCTCGCTTCTCTCTTTCATATCTCAAAAGACATTGACTTAAGACAACCTAATCTTGTAGACTGAGTCCTGCCTCATTAACATAACTTCCTCTAATCCTACCTCGTTAGCATCATAGAGGTAGGACTTATAACACACAGGAAAATCACAACAGATGACAAAATGGCGGACGATCACACAATATTGGGAATCATGGCCTAGACAAGTTGACACATTTATGGGGGATACCATTCAATCCATAATACCTTCTCATCTCTACAAACCACAGGTGATTTCCCTGGGAGAGGAATGGTTGAAGAAAGAGAAGATAAGATTATACCTTGCAGGCATTTAAACCTCTATTGGTATGAAAATTAGGCCCAATCTTATGAAAGATTTAGGGTGAAACCTAAGAAAGCTTTATATTATTAAATACAATAAAGGTCATATGTTAAGACTGCTTTGGAGGGAGTATTGAAGATTATTCCTTTCAATGGCTTTAAAAACAAAAACAGCTATCAAATATATGACTAAACATTGAGACCAGGCAAGCTTAGTGACAACAGACATTTGTGCAAACAGCCACTAAGAAACAACAGGTGTCGGCTCTCCATGATTCCATGGACACTGGAAGTTTTTCTAGGAAAAAAGGAAACTTCTGGGAAAGAGCCCAACTTGGAAACTTTAAGACTTAGGATTTATAAGATGTATAGAAAGAGTGTGGGACCTGGTCCTGAGCAAAAAGACAGCAAAAACCAAGAAAGAGTTCCCAGGAGGAGGGACGTGGGTCAGAAGTGAGTTAAAACACACTACTCTCCCGACACTGAGAGCGCAGGAGTCACGTCAGTGTGAAGGTGGATCTGACGGCTAGGAGGCCCAGATCCCCATGTCTGGAAGAGACATCCACCATCCTCTAGTCCAGAAACAAGGTCTTGCTACCTTAGTTTCTCTGATTTACCCTTTGCTGTCTTTATCCAGATGATCTAAACTAAGGATTAGGTCATGTCATTTGATTTAGTACCCAAGCTCTTCTCAGCATTGGGCTTGGAACATAAAAAAAAAAACTAGTAAAAGTTTCCTGAATGTATGAATAAATGGATCTATGGTTAAAAAGCTGAAGGAATTTACTATTCTTTTATTCTTATTCAATTCCTGCTACTTAACTCAGGTTCAAAGCTTAATCTAATGACCTCCATCCAGAGAAGCGCTCTCCAACATGGTTACTAATAGTCACAGGAGGCTACTGAATCATGGGTAGTCCAAACTGAAAGGTGTCATAAATATAAAATATAGCCCAGACGTCAAAGACACAGTAAGCACGTAAATACCACAGAATCTTTTTTATACTGATTATGTGTTCAAATGGTATTATTTTTAGATCTATTAGGTAAAATAAAATTGTTTACTAAAATTAATTTCATGTTTCTTTTTACTTTTTTAACTTTGCATCCTAGAAAACTTAAAATGATATATATTTCTACTGTACACCATTATATTTCTACTGTACACCACTAATCTAGAAGGGAGAAGCATACATAATTCCTTCATGGTTGATGCCATGAAGAATCCCTAAGATCTGGCCAGGATAGGGCCTTTTGCTTACTTGAGTCTGCTTCATGATTTCCTGTAGCGGCTTTTACATCAAAAGGTAGGTATGAAATGGTCTCTACAGTGGTATCACAGTGTTTGTGTCTAAAGCCAGTAAGTAGTAGCTATGCATATGAATAGATCCCATTCAAGAAAAAAAACACCTATCTGTAGGAAGACATAGGATATCTGACATATAGTACAGCTGAATGTATAATATCGAAATTGCTCTTTAAACTCATCGGGCAAAATAACAAAAATAAAATCAAAATAAAGAAAAAACAGGTATGTGGACTCTGAGTTTTAGAGGAAACTCTGCATTTCTCTCAAGATAAGGCCAATGAGACCAAGTCTTCACATAAAAATATCTACCTGAAACAGTGTGGTGGTTCCTCAAAAAATGAAAAATAGAACTATCCTATGACCCAGCAATTCTTCTCCTATGTACACACCCAAAAGACTTGAAAGCAGAGACTCAGACTCTTGTACACCAGTGTTCACTGCAGCACTATTCATAATGGCCAAAAGGTGGAAACCAGCTAAATGCCCATCAACAGATGAATGGATAAACAAAATGTAGTACATACATACAATGGACTACTACTAAGCCAGTAGGAGAAATGAAGTCTAGATACATGTTACAGTATGAATGAAGCTGGAAGACACCATGCTGAGTAAAATAAGTCAATCACAAAAGGACAGATATTGTTTGACTTCACTTATATGAAAGTATCAGAAAAAGCAAACATATAGAGAACAAAGTTTATTGCTGGTTTTCAGGGGCAGGAGACAGGGGTAGGGAGGAAATGAGGCTGTTGCTCATGGAGTACTGAGTTTCAGTTTACGGTGATAGAAAAATCGCACTGATTAAGGGTAGGGTTGCACAGCCAACTGTTGTAAGTGCTGTCAATAAGTTGCACGCCTGTAAAAAGTTGAACTGGCAAAAGTTGTGTGACACAAATATTTACAACAACAAACAAAGAGTAGCTCCTGAGGCTGCTGACGTACAACCAAACACTTCATGGGATGTGGTTCCTTGTTTTGGAGGTTTAGAGTCACGGTTTTGTGGGCCATCCCAGTTAATTAGCTAAACAACGCATTTAGTGCATCTGTTCTATCTCAGTTTGTTACATAGTGCCTGGGGTCTTAAAACCTTGCAAGCTGCCATCCAGGGAACAACAATTGGTCTCTATTTGCTTAGAGCAAAAGAGAAACGAGAAGCAGGAATAGGAGGAAGATATGGAACGTGCGGCTGACACCATGAACAACTGCCTCCTTTGCATGAGACCAGAAGAACTGGATGGTGCCCTGCTACCATTACTGAACATTTTGATCAAAGATTCTATAGACGAATCCTCATCAAAAGGGGAATATGTAGAACAGAATTTCAAATTCTCATGGACTGCAGACTTTCTGGAGTGATGGAGGGTGGATGAACCCCTGAAACTATTCCACTGAGATAATCTTTAAAGGTCTTCTTGAAACGAAACAATACTTTAGCTTAACTGATAAAAAATGTCTGCCCTGAGCATTATGCTCTTTTAAAAACTATCTCTCTCGGATCTAACGGACAGCAACAACTCAAAGGATTATATAGAAACCTTAGGGGGCAATGAGTTATTATTAATGAGAGAGGAACTAGTCAGAAAAGGAGAGTGAGAATGGTTGTACAACTTGAAGAATGTAATCAATGTCACTGAACTGTACATGCAGAAACTGTTGAATTGGCCTCTGTTTTGCTGTGTATACCCTCAACAAGAATAACAATGCAAATAAAATAAGATGTCTTTCTGTGAACTCTAACTGCATGGGATAAGACAGGAAACTGTGAGCCAAGTCTTCCAAAGCACTTGATGTCTTTCACTCAGAAAGCTGCTTTCCTTACGGCAGAGATGGGAGCAGAATCCCTTGTGCAGGGAAAGGTAGGGAATTTTACTCTTGGCCCTGAGGAGAAAAAACTATTCCTGAACCATGAAGATTGGTTTCCCTCTTCAAGGAGAGCTGAGGAAGCTTCCTGCAGTGATTTCACTTGCTCCCAAAGGGGTCTGTGGACTCCAGCAGTAAGCTTTCCCAGCCGATGAAGCTCTCTGTCACTAAAGCATTTATGTCCACGAAGCCACTCCTCTTTCATTTTTATTTACAGTTGCATTTAGTTATGATAGGTTGATAAACTATTTCCTTTTTTTGAAAAGCTAACTGAAAGAAAGCAAATCCTTGGGATAAGATTTTGTGTTAACAGAAATTTGTGGTGGGGAAAGGACTGAGAATAACTTTTTGTTACATTAAATAACAATAAAACTCTCACAAAGGACCAGTAGTCCTCCTCATAGCATATGTCTTCTGAAAGTCTACTCTTTATACTTTCTCTTCTTCCAATCTACACTGACCCAACTTCTCCTGCATCTTTCAGGTTCCAATTCTACACACACAAAATCCTCCATCCTTTTGTCCTAACAGAATCTCACATTCAAGTGATTTAAAAATATACATCTAAAACCTTTAGCAGTTTCCTTTCCTAATGAAATCCTTCCTTTTGACTTCCCTATTTTTATGACTGACATGCTATTCTCCCAGTCATCCAGGTTTGATAACTTTTCTCTTTATCCATTCTTCACACCCTTCTCTCCAATCACTTATCAAGACAATAGATTCTGCCTCAATGATCACCTGCTCATAAATTTCACTTCATTACTCTCACCAACCATCATAGGTTAGCCCCCATCTCTTCTTCCCAGGGCTATATCTAAGAGTAAGCTTCTAGTAGTTCTCCCTATCTTCAGTTTGGATTAATTCATTCCTGGCGGGCCCTGTGCTAGGCACTTGACACAAGCCCTGCCTTAAGGAACCCAGTTTCTTCTCTTACATTCTTTTTTCTGTAGTAAAATGTGGTTAAGCCTGACTCCTGCTGAAACCTTCTGACTGCGAGATTCAGTAGAAAGTCCCCGGTCTAGCATTTCAGTTTCTCTAAAATGTTACTCAAGTCTAGCTCTCCAGCATTCTCTCATGATAGTATCATGTGGTCATTCTTGTTATCACCACCGATAACTATACTAAACATGGCAAAGTAGGGTAAGTGGGAAAAAAACAGAGAAGTAGAAATCTAAATGACAGAGTTTTAATAACAGAAGAAATCTCATTTGATTGACAAATTTTTATTTAATCCATGCCCAGACATTCCTTCTAAGAAAGAAAAAAAGCAGTCCCTAATATCCAGAAAGAAGCCCTGGTGGTGCAGTGGTTAAAGTGCTCAGCCACCAACCAAAAGTCTGGCAGTTCAAATCCACCAGCAGCTCCGTGGGACAAAGATGTGGCAGTCTGTGTTTGTAAAGATAACAGCCTTGGAAACTATATGGCAGTTCTACTCTGTCCTATAGAGTCGTTATGAGTCAGAATTAACTCGATGGCAACGGGTTTGGGGTTTTTTGGTTTTAATGTCCAGAACCCGTCTCATAAACAATCTTATAGGACACCAAGGTACTCTGAGATCATGATAAAATGAAACAAAACAAGACCACTTCCTGATTATGTCTAATCACAGACAAACGTAAGGTCACTGTGCCACCCACACAACACCCAATCATAGAATTTTCTACTTTCTGATAGTATCCAATCTAGAGCAAACCTTTAGAGGTTCCCTAAATCATCCAGTCAAAACCCAAATTCAATAATAGGGTCTTTCTGACACTTTCTTACTGAGACAATTCCCCATGGAGTGCATTCTCTTTTACTTTAAGAATAATAAGTCTAATTTATTTAACTACAGGTGAGTTCCTGGTGGTCCTTGGCTGAAAGTCAGTAACACTTCTCTGCGCTTAAATAATCAGGACAGCTATATTTGTTTAGAAATTTTAGGTTCAGGTAAAAGAAATGGTATGATTCTCTGCTGTTAATGTCCTTTTCGAAGACACCCTCTGAGCACAACACTAAAGAGACATTCTCTAGGGGAAAAAAATCCACTTGTTACTATTATTGAACAAGTTCCCTCAGCAATAATTTTGACATTAAAAACGTTTTTTTTCTAAAACACCCATAGAATATTTTTATAATTACCTAAGAAAAAGAAATGGTTACTGTTCCAGCAAATAAATGCTTAATAAAACCCACTGCTGTTGACTCAACTGACTTAACAGTGACCAAAGAGTACCTCTGTCGTTACCTTTTATGGAAGATTTCTTCTGAAAGGCTGATTTGCTCATGCTGTTTCTTAGAAAGGTAACAGGATCATCTGTTTCTCACTGACTGCTGTTTAACATTAAATTCAAAGAGTAAATCTTCTCTGTTGTCTTGCCTACATCCTCAAACAAGTCAGTAAATTAAACTCTACATTATAAAACGAAATGGGTCCCAGAAGTGGAAAACTGATTCTAGCCTTCGTTTTCTAATTATAGTGCAGACGAAGTTTGCTTGTTTCAATGTACACTTGAAAACAAAGTTTCAAAAATGCCTACTATGGTTCTGGTATTTGGTAATAGATGATACAGATTTGTTGTTGTTTTTAGTTGCTATATAGTTCTGACTCATAGCTGAACAAAACACTGCCCAGTCCTGCACCATGTTCATGATCACTGGTATGTTTAAGTTTTTTGTTGCAGCTGTTGTGTTCAATCTATCTCACTGAGGGTATTGCTCCTTTTCATTGGCCCTCCACTTTACTAAACATGGTGTCTTTTTCTAGCAAATGGGCCTTTTGAGTACTCTTAAATTTACGACTAGCTAAATCATTTAATTGCTATAATCTCTATATTTTATTTCTCTTTCCAGCCTTTCAAAACAACTATATTTTTCCATTACTGGTTGGAGATTTACCCACAAACGTTAAACAGTTTTATTGCTTATAAAAACCAGTATAAAAGACACACATAATAGAATTCTTCATATGTTGCCATAGCTACACACATGACAGAATGCAAAGTCTCAGCAACACAGATAGTGTCTGTCAGAATTTAGCGCCCTGAAACATAGGCTGTACGCAATGGTCACATGTCTAGTACCGATTAAACACTAAATAATTTAAAAATAATTGCATGACCAGATTATAAATATTAACTGTTTACATGCCAGAGTATATTTCACTTAAAATACTTTCTAAGTAGAATATTTTAATAATAAAGACCCTGGGAAAGGAATAAATCAGTCCCTTTGAAAGTATACATACATACATACATATATGTACACATACATATATTTATATATAGTAATGGTCTATTTAGTGTTATGCTATTCATATTTTTGTTAGTGATTCTGCTGTTTAAAATGACTCCTAAGTACAAAGCTGAAGTGCTATTGAGTGTTCCTAAGAGCAAGAGAGCTGTGACGTGCCTTATAGACAAGCTTTTTCAGGCATGAGTCACAGTGCTGTTGCTATTAAGTTCAATGTTAATGAATCAACAATATATAAGGTATCTTTAAACAGAAACACACATAAAACAACATTATCTATATAGACTGGTTGATGAATATGCTGTGACCAGAAGCTCGCAGAAACCTAACCCTGTATTTCCCTAGGAGTAATGGCTCAGTATTTGTTAATTCAACCTTCACAGCGACGTTACGGAACATAACTAGTGTGAAAAATGAGAATCCAGTATGTGTATGTATACACAGATACATACATACATATACACATATGTATAAAAAACATATTTTTACACAAATAACGGGTGTCTTCTATGTTTGTGTGCCAACCGTGCCCCCCAATGATGTATTTTTGTAAGTGTGCTATGCTAATTTTTTTTTTTACAGCAACACATACAAAAAAAATTGGCACAGTGGTGCTTACAAAAATACCTCCTGAGGGGAAGGCACGGTTGGCAAACAAATGTAGAAGGTGTGCATTATCTGCATAAAAACATGGTCTGTATATGTACACATATATATAAATGTACTGTGATATGGATTAATGAAGTATTTATGGTGCAGTGGCAGAATTCTTGCCTTCCATGCAGGAGATCCGGGTTTGATTCTTGACTAACGCACCTCAAGTACAGATACCTGTCAATGGAGGCTTGCGTGTCTCACTGGTGCTTCTAAACTAAGAGACTACAAAGAAAGGCCTGGCAATCTACTTCCAAAAATCAGCCAATGAAACCCTATGGATTATACAGTTTGACCTGCAACCCATCATGTGGATGGCACAGGACCAGGCAGCATTTAGTTCCTTGTGCACGGGGTTACCATAAGTTGGTGGCCAACTGTCATGGATTGAATTGTGTCCCCCCAAAATATGTATCAACTTAGTTAGGCCATGATTCCCAGTATTGTGTGGTTGTCCTCCATTTTGTGATTTTCCTATGTGTTATAAATCACAATCTCTGCCTGTGGTTAAAAAGGATTAGGGTGGGAAGTAACACCCTTGCTCAGGTCACATCCCTGATCCAATGTAAAGAAAGTTTCCCTGGGGTGTGGCCTGTTCCACCTTTTATCTTACAAGAGATAAAAGGAAAGGGAAGCAGGAGAGCTGGGGACCTCATACCACCAAGAAAGCAGAGCCAGAAGGAGAGCGCATCCTTTGGACTTGGGGTTCCTGTGCTGAGATGCTCCCAGACCAAGGGAAGACTGATGACAAGGACCTTTCTCCAGAGCTGACAGTGACAGAAAGCCTTCCCTGGGAGCTGGTGCCCTGAATTCAGACTTCTAGCGTACCGGACTGTGAGAGAATAAACTTCTCTTTGTTAAAGCCATCCACTTGCGGTATTTCTGGTGTAGCAGCACTAGATAACTAAAATACCAACTTGATGGCAGCTAACAGTAAAAACAACATGGATTAATCTTTGATTCCACACTGGATAACAATTCCAAAGGGCATTTTGAAACTTATATAAAATCATCTTTTCACACATCTTTGCTATATTCAATAGAGTTAATTCTTAAAGTATGAGAGAAAACTATCAGATCACATTGTGAGCATTCTCAAGTTTTAACTACTGGCACCTTCTCCCAATGATACTGGTATAACATTCTATTTATTCCTACACTCAAATTTCACTCAGAGCAATCCACAACATGCCAGGAGATCCTGAGTCCATCCTGTGCTCCCTGCCTGGATATTCGGAGGGATAAATAATAAGGGAATTATTCGTACAAATCCAGAAATGGTTCCTTTTCTGATATTTTAGCTTCTCTGGTTAATTTAAGATGTGCAAACAAGTGCTCTGTGAAAAGAATTTTCAAGATGGTGACGTAGGTAGCTGAACGTCTCCATTTCCCCACAACAATTTAAAAAAAAAACAAAAAAAAGAAAGAAAATAGCACAAACAACATGGTGGAACTGATGGACTTGAAGCTTTAATGACCAGTCCAAGAAATAAAGCACCTTGCTAAGGGCAGAAGGAAGAACAAGACTACAGTAGGAAAATCTTTCTCTTCATGGCTTATGAGTTCCCCAGCTGAGCCTCCACGTAAACAGGGAGCCGAAAACACACTGGGTGGTGGGTGGAGCTGCACTGCAAAATACAAACAGTGAACCACCTCCTTAGGGCTAGGAGTGCAGTAGAGGTACTTAACTTTTACTGATAGTCTGCTTCTTCAAAATCTTAATTTCTTTCGGGCAGCAGTCAGGAAAATGGATCCACAAAAAGTAACTCAATCACCCAATCAAAGCCCAAATTCCATCATAGGGTCTTTCTGACACTCTCTTACTGAGACAATTCCCCATGGACTGTATGACTCTTTGACAACATCAATAAAACTGACAAACCCTTAGCTAGGCTGACAAAGAAACAAAAAGAGAAAATGCAAATAACCAAAACAAGAAATGAACACAGAGAAATTACAGCTGACCCAATTATAATAAAAACACGGATGACTGTACTCCAACAAACTTGAAAACTTATATGAAATGGACAATCTACTAAATTGACTCAGGAGGAAGTAGAAAATCTCAACGGACCCATAAAAAGTGAAGAGATTGAATCAGTAATTAAAAAAAAACTCCCCAAAAAGAAAATCCCTGAACCAGATGGCTTCACTGAGGAATTCTACCAAATATTTAAAGAAGAATTGACACCAATCTTGTTCAAACTCTTCTAAAAGGTAGTGGAGGAAGGAATACTTTCTAACTCTATGAAGCCAGCATTACCCTGACAACAAAGCCGGACAAAGACACCATAAGAAAACTACAGACTAGTATCCCTTATGAATATATATGCCAAAATTTTCAACAAAATACTAGCAAACAGAATCCAACAGCATATGAAAAGAATTATACACCACAATCAAGTGGGATTTATGCCAGGAATGCAAGGATGGTTCAACATTAGAAAATCAATCAATGTGACATATCACATTAACAAAACAAAGAAAAACCACATGATCATGTCAACCGACACAGAAAAGGTATCTGATAAAATCCAACACCCTTTTCTTGACAAAAACTCTCACAAGATAGGAATAAAAGGGAAGTTCCTCAATACGAGGGACATTTATGAAAAATCAACAGCCACCATTAGACTCAATGGAGAAAGACTGAGACCTTTCCCCCTTGAAAACGAGAACAAGACAAGGATGCCAGCTCTCACCACTTGTATTCAATATTGTACTGGAAGTTTTAGTCAGAGCAATAAGGCAAAAAGAAATAAAAAATATCCAAATTGTAAAGAAAGCAGTGAAACTATATTCACAGATAACATGATCTTGTATATAGAAAATCCAAAAGAATCCACTAAAAAACTTCTAGAGTTGATAAATGAATTTAGCAAAGCTGCAGGATACAAAGTCAACACACAAAAATCAGTGGGGTTTCTATACACCAGCAATGAGAAATCTGAAAAGGAAATTAAGAAAACAACTCCATTTACAATAGCTTCTAAGAGAATAAAATACCTAGGAATAAATATACCCAGGGATATGAAATACTTATACCACGAAAATTATAAAACACTGCTGAAGAGACTAAAGAAGACCTAAACAGAGGGAAAGATGTTCCATGCTCATGGATTGAAAGACTTAATATAGTCAAGATGTCAATACCACCCAAACTGATCTATAGATTCAATGCAATCTTGATCAAAATTCCAACAGCATATTTTACAGAAATGGAAAAACTAATGCTCAACTTTATATGGAAAGGCAAGAGGCCCCAAACAGCCAAAGCAACTTCGAAGAAGAATAAAGTAAGAGGATGCACACTTCTCAACTTCAAAACATATTACATAGCCACAGTAATCAAAACAGCCTGGTATTGGCTTCACAGACCAGTGGAATAGAATTGAGAACACAGAACTAAATCCATACATCCATGGTCAACTGATTTTTGACAAAGGTGCTAAGTCCATTCAATGGGGAAAGACCAGTATCTTCAACAAATGGTGCTGGCAAACTGGATTTCCACATGCAGAAAAATGAAGCAAGATCCATACCTCACACTATATACAAAAAAAATTCAAAATGTATCAAGGAACTAAATGTTAAATCTAAAACCATAAAGTTCTTGGAATAAAATATAGGGGGAAGTTATGGGGCCTAATTTTTTATTCATAGATTATCAAACACAACAACAAATGCACAAGCAGCAGAAGACAAAACAGACAATTGGGACCTCATAACAATTAAATATTTGTATTCATCAAAAGAGTAAAAAGACAACCTACAGACTGGGAAAAAACCTTTGGGAATGACATATCCAATAAGGGTCTAATATCCAATATATATATAAACTTCTACAACGTAAGAACAAAAAGACAACCCAATCAAAAAATGTGCAAAGGACATGAACAGATACTTCACCAAAGAGGGTAATCAAGTGGACAACAAACACATGAAAAGACCCTCATTGTCATTAGCCATCATTGTTGTTGTTTTGTGCCATGGAGTCGATTCCAACTCATAGCGACCCCATAAAACAGAGCAGAACTACACCATAGCGTTTCCTCGGCTGTAATCTCTACAGGAGCAAATCAAGCAGAACTGCTGTTGAGTTCAAACTGCTGGCCTTTCAGTTAGTAGCTGAGTGCTTAACCATTGCACCGCCATATCTCCTAGAGAGATGCAAATCCAAACTATAATGAGATACCACTCCATTCTACTAGAATGACAATGATCCAAAAAACAGAAAACAACAGTGTTGGCAAGGATGTGAGGAGATCAGAACTCTTATCCATTGCAGGTTGGAATGTAAAATGGTACAGTACAATGTTCAGCCATTGTGGAACACAGTATGGTGAATCTTCAAAAAACTAAAAATAGAAATATGACTCAGCAATTCCACTCCTAGGTATATGCCCTAAGAACCTAAATCTAGTGATGCAAGTAGACACACGCATACCTATGTTCACTGCAGCGCTACTCACAATAGCAAAAATGTGGAAACAACCTAAGGGCTCATCAACAGATGAACAGATAAACAAAATGTGGTATATACATACAATGGAATACTACTCAGCCATAAAGAGAGATGAAGTCCTAATACACACTATGACTGGATGGACCTTCAAGACACTATGTTGAGTGAAGTAAGTCAGACACAAAAGGACAAATATTGTATGATCTCACTTATAAGAAAAACCTAGAATAGCAAATACTGCATGACCTCACTTATATAAGGAGCCCTGGTGGCGCAGTGGTTAATGAGTTCGGCAACCAAAAAATCGGCAGTTCAAATCCTTAGAAACCCTACGGAGCAGTTCTACTCCATCCTACAGGTTCGCTATGAGTTGGAATAGACTCAATGGTAATGAGTTTGGTTTGGTTCACTTATATGAAAAGACAAAAATAAATAAGTATATAGAGACCAATGGCTATTAGTGATTACCTGTGGTGGGAAGGCGGAAGGAAAGACGGAATTATTCTCTGGCAAGCAGCGGGTTTATGTTTATGGAAATCGGAAAACTGTCATCGATTATGGGTCCTGGGTGCACACCTTCATGAGTGTAACTGATATCACTAAGTTGTACACCCAAAAAAGGGTGAAATGAAAAATATTGTGTTATGTATAATTTTGCAACAACAACAACAAAAAAAAGAGGCTAAGTTGCCTGATACTACTTAAATACATCCAAATACCTCTGTTGGTTCAAGGTCTGTACAGGGTCATGGCTTCATGGGACAGTACAGTCAAACAGCCTAATAACTGCTTTCAGATTTACTTGTCTGCTCCCTAGTTTGGTGAGTGTGATTGTTAAGGTTGTGTGTCAACTTGGCTGATTCTCAGTAGTTTGGCAGTTGTATAATGATGTGATCACTTTCATGATGAGATTTTGATATCGTCTGATCACTTCTATGATGGGATCTGCTGTGAGTAGCCAATCAGTTGAAAGGGAGTTTCCCTGGGGGTGTGGCCTGCATCCAATATATGTGGACTTTCTGGCAAGGCTCATGGGCTTTTGCATGCACTGGATCCTGCAGCTGGCTCCTGTTTGTCTGACCTCCGGTTCTTGGGACTTGAGCTAGCAGCTTACCTGCCTTCTTGCCAGTCTATCTTGGGATTCATTGATCTTTGCAGCCTGTGAGCTAGAGCCCTGCTGTCTAACTTGCCGCTCTTGAGTTCGCCAGCCCCTGCAGCTACATGAATCAGGAGAAACCCCTAGACTGACCTACAGACTTGGGACAGTCCATCCTCTACAACCTTGTGAGCCATTTCCTTAATATAAATCTCTCTATATATATATTTATACGCTTTACTGGTTTTGCTTCTCTAGAGAACTCAGCCTAAGACTGTGAGTAAGAAGCCCTGGTGGCACAGTCATTAAGCACTCAGCTACTAACCAAATGGTTGGTGGTTCAAACTCACTCTGCGGCTCCATGAAAGAAAAGACCTGGCAATCTGCTTCCATAAAGATTACAGCCTAGGAAACACTGTGAGGCAGTTCTACTCTACTGGGTTGCTATGAGTCGGAATCAACTCAATGCCACTTAACAGTTCAGTGGGTAGTACCTACAGTCTTAAAATCTTGCGAGAAGTCATTCAAGATACAACAGTTGGTCTCTATATCCCTGGAGCAGCAGAGGAAGAAGGAGACCCAGGAATCAGAGAATGAACTAGACTGCAGGTCTAACTGCCTCCACAAACTACAGCCTCTTTAGCCATGACACCAGAAGAAATGGATGGTGCCCAGCTATCATAAACGTTTTGATCAAGGAATCAATAGCTGAATCTTGATCAAAAGGGGGAAATTGTGGAATAGAATTTTAAATTCTTCCAGAATCCAGAGTTACTGGACCGACTGAGTCTGGAGGAACCCTCGTTATCTACTGCTCGGAGAAAATCTTCGAAGTATGAACTGAAATTATCCCCTGAAGTCATCTTTGAACTAAACAACTCCGTAGCTAAATTAGTAAAGAAAGTTTGCCATGAGCATTGTGCTGTTTTAAAGAATTATCTGTATGAGATCAAACAGTCAACAGTAACAGGTACAGAGAAGTTTATGGGGTAGTGAGTTTAAGTCAATGGTGGTGAAACAGTTTGGGTAGAAATAGCAAGAATGATGACACAACGTGAAGAATGTAACCAATGTTATTGAGTTTTACGTATAGAGACTGATCAATTGGTGTATGTTCTGCTGGGCATATTTTCACCAAAATTAAAATCATTTTAAAAGTATGTATCATGAGAATTTAGAATTTACTTAATGTGTAAAATAACTATTCATAATCTTCAAATACTGATTATTATGCTATTAAAACAATATTGGAAATACATATAAATCACTTATAATTCAGTCCAAGATGATGCTATTTCTAAGAATACATTTGTACATGGCTCAGTAACGCCACAAATAGTTTTATAAGTTTGTATGTTTAAAATGAATCTTAATGTCTCATATAATTACCACTTTCCTGTAGCATACCTAGCATCTCAACTACTTTTTTGTGAACATTTAGGCACCTTCCACATAGTTATTCATCTTTCTAAGTTATTGTTTCACCATTTTATCTGGGTACTTCTTCCCTCGGATGAGGATATTTGATCAAAAGCAGACTTACCCACTTGCCTATGAAAGTACCATCTTCTGCTCCTACCAATCATGCTTAGCTCTTTTTCCTCCTCTTCTTTCTTACCTCAATTTCAACTCCATCTTCATTTTCCCTTATTTATTCCAAAAATTGGCTTTTCTGAATTCCTCTTTACTTATCACCCACGTGGCTTTCCCAAAGCCATCTCAGCAGACATCATTATTTCTAGAGCTGCTCTGTCCAATATGGTAGTACTAGTCACATGTGGCTCGTGGTCACTGCACCGGACATCACAGTAAGTTCTACTGGACAGCACTGCTCTGTATTATCCTTTCATTCTCAATTCTGAGTTGGTTCCCTCTCTGTCTGCCTTTTTCTTACAATGCAGTACTCAGGGCACCATAGTATTCCTTTCCCAAGCTAAGAAAAGGTAAAGAAGTGCTTCATACTAGTTCTCAATGCTGGAAACACTGCTCTTGAATACAAGTGTGCTTTAAAGTGACCTGTCATATGCCTATGGAGTGCAGTGGCTGCAGCTTCTAACCAAAAGGTCAACAGTTCAAATCCACCAGTTGCTCCTTGGAAACCCTATGGGGCAGTTCTACTTTGTCCTACAGCGTCACTATGAGATGGAATTGACTTGACTGCAACGGGTTTGGTTTTGGTTTCATCATATGCCTATAGCATGTCTTCGGTAGCTTCCTAAAGCAGTAGAAACATTTTCTATACTCAAAATGGATAGCACCCACCAGGTGATTAACTAGTGTTCCCTTGTTAGGGTTCAATTTCACAAATTACACCCAAAACAGTTCTGAACTTTAACTCCAGCCATCAAAAGCACTCATGCCATGAAAGCCAAATGGTACTACAGGCAGAAAGACACTCCCAGAATTTTGAGAATCAAAATATATAATCAATACATAACATCTGAGATCGGATATATGCAGAAAATAGCTGAGGGAAGGAAAGTAAGAGAACAACACCAAACAGGAATGATCATAACATAAATAGTTGGGAGTGGCCTCTTAATACTACCTGAAGTGATAGTGGGGATCGAGTGACAGTGTAGGGAAAACAGCATGTAGAATATAGTTCCATCTAGATAGATACATTACCAAAAGAGTCTAGAAAGCCATATATGAAATGTCAGTGGTTAATATAATTTAAGTCATTTAAATTTTTCTTATTTTCTATTTGCTATAGAATGAATACATATTACTTTTACAGGCCTCTATATCAAAAGGGACAGGAAAGGAGAAAGCCACTGACAGTGTTTTCCTTTTGAGCATGTACTTTCTTTTTTTTTTTTGGCTCTTTGTCATTCATAAAGTATCCTTAGCATTTTTTTTATTTTTAAGAACACATGATGAGTTTTATCATTCTTTCTATTGAGAAAATGACATGCAATTTACTTATGTACCCTACTATGTCAGTAGATTTCTCCATACTAACATTGGATTAAACCTAACTATGTTGTGGAGAGTTTTCTCTTATGCCCTCACTGAAACTATGGTTTTATAATCATAAATACTTTTCTCCCAGGAATTTTAAATACTATTAAGTATGTTGCATGGATTATCACAATGGACTGCTAAGATCTCTACCACATAGCTAAACCTGGGCAACTGTTTTTCTCTCTCAGGGAAGTAAGTCTCCATCATAATCTCTCACTGAGATCATGCCTCTGCCCTCCATTCCAGAGCTATGACACTCTCTCTCCTCTCTATTCATTCTAGTCATCTCGCCTCCTCCTACAGCCCTTCAAAAGGGAGGCAACTATAATGCCATCCACAAGTTAGAAAACCTGGCTTTGGTAATACAAGTTGTACAAATACTTGCACAAGTCACTTAGTCTTAACTTCTTCATGGGCAGGAAAACAGTGAGACTAAGACCATTTAGGTTCACTGTATGTTTCTGTAATCTCTGTGAGAGCTGGGACTGTATCTTCATGTTTATACTCCTAGATCAGGACAGTGCCCAGCATGCAACAAGCACACAAATATGTGCTGAATGAGTGAGTATCTGCTCTTCTTCCTTTCTCCTGTTCTACTGTCTTAATTTTTCCTCTTATTATTTCCTGTTGGCTTTCTACTTCAATGATCTCATTTGCAGCCATGAGCCAACAACAAAATCCACTTGCACAAATCTATGAAGAAAACTTATGTTGGGCCCAGTACATTCCCATTCCCATTGCTATGCTGCTGCTGGTGGCCTGCCACTCCCCTCCTCCTACAGGTTCTGCCTGAGATGTGTTTATCTTATTTTTTTCTTATTTTTCTCCACCTCCTAAATGGCCGCTAACACATCTTACAGTAGCCCTCTCTTCTCTACCACCCTCTTCCCTTCCACTGTATCCAGATTTCTTATTTCCAGGAAATATGCAGAGGAAATGCTCACATATGCCTCACAACCCTCTTCTACAAACCTCAAGTAGTGGCAAGAAGGACATTTAAATTTCCCAGGGAATGGAGAAGAACAAGGACTCAGATTACAGCTTTCATCCTTCACAAAGGCTTAGCCAGAAGAAAAAAAAAATTACTTATACTAAGCTAGGGGATTTTTAATATAATATGTTTTAATTTCCAAAACTGCTGCCTAACAAATCAGATGTTGCCAAAGAAGAATACCATTGCATCCCACCCCTATCCCTATTATCAGCTATCTTTAAATAAGTTGGGTTCCTGCTAAAAAAGAACATTCAGAGTAAAGTTTAACTTTTCAAAAGAGAAAAGAAAGTCTAAATATAGTAAAAAAAGAAAAAAAAAAAAA
>NW_004444201.1:1844027-1855180 GCF_000243295.1 Trichechus manatus latirostris
TATAAAAGAATAGTAACTATACTACATTATAGTAGATTATAGTAATTTATTTCAAATAAATTCCATTAAGTCCAGAGAATGGAAAAATCAGATAACAGACATATTAATATTTAACTAAATAAATAAGTTAGTAAACTACTTTTCAAGCAATTACTGGATAAAAATTTGAATTGTACCTTATAACGAGCTTTATACTAACTTTTGCTATCCCAGACAAAATCACGTACTTACTATTGGCTAAAGATCTCTTCCCACCTCTTTGCCTTTATCTATACTGTTCCTTTTGCCACAGATATTCCTCCCATTTCAACATGCAAAGTCTCTATCTCTCCTTTAAGGCTCCTCAGTGTGCTTCCAGGGGAAGGAACCTTGGACTACCAATCAGGAGTTCTAAGTTATAGTACTAGTTTAGCCACTTACTAACTATAGAAACTTTAATGTGCCATTTAACTTCCCTGGCTTTTGTTACATTACCTACAAAATGAAGGTACTGGCCCAGGTGATTTCTACAGAAACAGTTATCAGGAAAGCCTGAAGTCTAGGTCTGTTAAGGAATGCTAAACCTGTTAAACCAAACCCACTGCAGTTGATTCCAACTCATAGCGACCCTATAGGACAGAGTAGAATTGCCCTATAAGGTTTCCAAGGAGTGGCTGGTGGATTCGAACTGCTGACCTTTTGGTTAGTAGCCATAGCTCTTAACCACTGCACCACAGGGCTCCTAAGGGATGCTAGGCCTGAAAAACTGACCTCCACATCATCTAGGATTATAGTAAAACTAACTCAGGAATATATTCAGGAATGTATTGGGGTTGTTTTATTCTTGTTACTTTTACCTGGTGAGCAGGCTGACTAATAGCCAGTTTCAGAACAGTGAGGCTGAGGGAGCCAGAGAGGATATAAAGACTCCCATGACAACTGCAAAATGAATTTCTCACACTTAACGACATCATCCGTCTGCAGGCACACTTGGAGAAACCTAGGAAACCCACACCTTCATCTAGAAGCAAGGGGCATGGTCTTTTATTTTGTAATTGTCTCCATATCCTTTGACATTAAAGAAATTTTATATCATCTCTGTGTTCAATCACATCACAACTGACTACCAAGCAAGCCCTTTCTGTGTTTTTCTTTCTATGATTTAAACACTACCATCACCTTCTTCACCAAGCTCCTTGATTCCTCCAGCAAGATTTTCCCAATCCTGTGAACCTGGTAGAACTACCTGCACTTTAACTATATCAATACATCACCAGTTCCTTTAATATGAACTTGTTAATGGGGAATCCTTACTCATCTGTGTATTTCCTCCCTCAATCCCCCATTTCAAGAGCCAGGATAGGAGGGGCTCACCAAACTTTTGTTGAATAAATTAATTCCTAGCATGGAACCACCTTATACAGAGTATACACAAAAGGTAATTATTTGTTGACGAAAAGAAACAACTATTTTATACTTTAAAGGCCTATAGTTTTATAAATGAGATCACTGATTACAATAACTAATATATTTCCCTACTCATTTGTGCTACTATGATTCCACCGCTAAATATAAGGCAAAAGATGAGTCAAGGCTGGCTTCCCAAGCATCCGCTTAGTAAGAAACGTCTATTACCGGCCACTATACAATAGGATAATGGTAACTGACGGCTATAATGATGATTCTCTGGCTCAGGCACATTCTGAACTGAGTTGTGGAGAACTCTGATTAAATTATAATCAGTGTATTTTTAGCACTAAATATGTTTTGAGATATATACAGATAATATTTTTGGAAAAATGATAAATAAGCACAGATTCAAGTAGATGGCTGCTTTCTACCCTAACTATGCCTAACACGTAACATACACTGTCTTAATGCATTGATATTTTCTAACAGCCTCAACATTTGAGTAATTATAATAAAGCATATCTGAAAGGTTTCAACAAAAAAAGGAATATGCTACATCATATATTTTTAAAGTGTCATATGCTGCTAAAGAAGGAATACTGCATATTGGACTTCTGTTTCTCTTAGGACATGTGGAAATCTTATTCCCTTAAGTACATGCAGTGAGAGAAGATTAGACACTCAAACAAAATAAGCTACAGTTTGCAGAATGGAAAAGCTATTAAATGCACGTTCATTTACACAAAACACATAAGAAAAGCTTTAGAAAGCACATAAACATCTAAGGGACCAAGATGGGAGGGAAGCTTACCTAAAATAAATTAACAGCCAACACAAATTAAAAATTATTAGAGATTAGAGTAGAATGGGTGGAACAAAGCATCAAAACAGTAAACGACAGGAGAAAAGGTTAAGGGCATATGGTACTCACAGAAATTCTTCTCCAGGGTGTTTGGGTGTATTTATCGGCATACGTGTATTTTTCCTCTTTAGATTTTTGGTGGCAGTTACACCGAGTTGCCTGAACAAAAGCACAAATTTTTACATGGGTGTCATTCTGTATACACACAAATAAGGTAACTACAGGCTCTCTTAGGGGGGACCAAAAAAAAAAAAAATCAAACATTGCAAATTAGTTGTCACTACCTTTATAAAGAAAAACGTGGCTGCATAGTGCTTACAGCAAACATCAGTCTATTCAGTAGTGTCTTATCTTATTCATGACTGGGTTCTACAGTCAGCCAGTAAAGACAGAATTGTAAAAAGTCCAAATTACCCTAGGAAAGCTCTTATATTGCCCGTAAAGCACAATATACACGATCTTACGTACATAAAGCTACACACTACTGTGTACACAGATGTAGAAAATACACCGCTATGTGCGCTATGAAGAATACAATGGCACAATTTACAGTATTCTCCTTAACTATTATGATACCACAGTCACAGCAGCATAATGACCCCTATACCACACAGCTTCTTAATGGTATTTTGAGGGGACTTAACTGGATATTAAACACTACCAGTCTGCAAAACAAGGTTGTCTGTTCACATATGCAGTGTCATGAAGCCCGTTTAATGTGTTGGCTTACTAGGAATATTTTGAAAGGTCTCTGCCCTTTGACAAGATCCATATGACCATCTCAGTTCATAAATGAATTCACTACACCTGATTCTACTTAAAGCACAATCATTTATACAACATGGAGTAATATACCCACTGTGTAACCCTGGTCTGTCAAATAATCATGAAAAAAAAAACAACAACAAGAAAAAAAAAGACTGATAGTAAGAATTGCCCCTTAGTCTTAAAAGCTTGCAAGCAGCCATCCAAGGTACAAAAATTGGTCTGCAGCAATAAAGTAATCAGGAATAGAAGGAAATAGAATGCATGGCTAATTGCCTTCTTGAGCAACTACATCCTTTGCCATGAGACCAGAAGAACTGGATGGTGCCTGGCTACCATTACTGAACATTTTGATCAAAGATTCTGTAACAAAATCCTGATAAAAAAAGGGGGAAAATGTGAAACAGAATTTCAAACTCTCATGGAATCCAGGTTTTCTGGAGCCACCGAGGCTGGATAAACCCCTGAAATTACTGCTCTGAGATAATCTTTAAACCTTAAACCAAAAATATCCCCTGAAGTCTTCTTTAAACCAAACAATAGTTTAGCTTAATTAGTAAAGGATGTCTGCCTTAAGCATTGTGCTCTTTTAAACAACTATACAGGATCAAATTGACAATGGCAACTCGCAAAGTTAGAAAGAAAGAAAGCTTTGGGAGCAGCGAGTTTATGTTATTGGCTGAGGACGGTGAAAATGGCTGCACAACTTTATATAACCAGTATCACTGAATTGTACATGTAGAAATTGTTGAATTGGTACATGTTTTGCTGTGTATTTTTTATTTTTATTTTTATTGTACTTTAGATGAAGGTTTACAGAACAAATAGTTTCTCATTAAACAGTTAGCATACATATTGTTTTATGACATTGGTTAACAACCCCACAACATGTCAACACTCTCCCTTCTCGACCTTGGGTTCCCTATTACCAGCTTTCCTGTCCCCTCCTGCCTTCTAGTCCTTCTCCCTGGGCTGCTGTGCCCCATTAGTCTTGTTTTGTTTTTATGGGGCTGTCTAATCTTTGGCTGAACGGTGAACCTTGGGAGTGACTTCATTACTGAGCTACAACGGTGTATGGGGGCCATACTCTCAGGATTTCTCCAGGCTCTGTCAGGCCAGTATCTGGTCTTTTTTTGTGAGTTAGAATTTTGTTCTACATTTTTCTCCAGCTCTGTCTGGGACCCTCTGTTGTAATCCCTGTCAGAGCAGTCAGTGGTGGTAGCTGGGTACCATCCAGCACTGGACTCAGTCTGGTGGAGGTCGTGGTAGTTGTGGTCCATTAGTCCTTTGGACTAATCTTTTCCCTGGTCTCTTGTTTTCTTCACTCTCCCTTGCTCCAAAGGGGTGAGACCAGTGCAGTATCTTAGATGGCTGCTCACAGGCTTTTAAGACCCCAGATGCTACTCACCAAGGTACAACGTAGAACATTATAAACTGTATTATGCCCACTGAGCTAGATGTTCCCCGAGTATATTTTCAACAGCAACAACAACAAAAAAGAATTGTCCCTTAGTGTGAAGCTGGAATATAACCATTCTATTTGATTAAACAACCCCATAAACCAGTTACCATGGAGTTGACTCTGACTCATGGCAAACTCATGTGTCAGAGAAAAGCTGTGCTCTGTAGGAAACAGCTCCATAGGAGGGTACGTATACTTTCTTGTAGAAAAACATATAACACATTCTTGATTTTTGCATCGAATTAAAATTATAACCTTCCACTTCAAAAATATTTATCATATTCAAAATTTTTCTTAATTATAATTGGATTATTTCTAATCCTTACACAGGACAAAATCTAATCATTAAAAATAAAAATCTCTGTAGTACAGACATATTTCCCACTCCCGAGAAATGAAAGTCACTGAAATGAAATTCAGTCAACTTGGGAATCCCTTGGAATTCACTGTAACAAGACTTAATTCACTTCTAACACCTATAACCAAAACTGATTGCTGTTGAGTCAATTCCAACTCACAGAGACCCTATAGGACAGAATAAAACTACCCTTTAGGGTTTCCAAGGAGCGACTAGTAGATTCAAACTGCTGACTTTTAGGTTAGCAGCAAGACTCTTAATTACTGTGTCACCAGGGCTCCTCTAAGACATATAGGAGGTACATTAAGGAGAGAAAAAATAATGCAAAACATTGTGTCTCAACGCAGGCACATTACTTATTCTATTCTGAGGAATACAATTCCAGGAAAAATTTCCTTTTTGTGGTCTATGTGATAACATATGATGAATAATAGCTGGCAAATATCTGAACTTTTCATAATTTGGAAAGTCTAGCTTTCAGTGACACCTCAACAGATGTAAAATAACTACCCAAATCATTCTTTCTCCATCTGCTTTCTTTACTGCTGATAATCTCTTCAGATGTTCACCTTCTATGTTGTCCTGTATTCAGGGAAGTTAACACTATCTCCTGCCTCAAAGAGAGAAGATTTTTATTAGACTGAGGCAATCTGGTTAATCCTACTCCTCTATGCTTAGGAAGGGACAAACAGCCAATGCAACATAAGTCTGGAGCATTTTTGAGAAAGTGTGCTGAAGTGCTCAGTTACGAACCAAAAGGTCGGCAGTATGAACTCACCAGCCGCTCCACAGGAGAAAAGACCTGGTGATCTGATGCCATAAAGATTCCATTCCCATTGCCATCAAGTTGATTCTGACTCTTAGTAACCCTATGGGACAGAGAAGAACCACCCTATAAGGTTTCCAAGGCTTTACAGAAGCAGACTGCCACATCTTTCTCCCACGGAGTGGCTGGTGGGTTTGAACCGCTGACCTTTTGGTTACCAGCCAGGTGCTTAACCACTGTGCCACCAGGGCTCCTTCCGTAAAGATGACAGCCTAGAAAACCTTATGGGACGGTTTACTCTGTCCTACAGGGCTGCTATGAGTCGGAATTGACTCATGGCACACAACAATAAAACAGAGAAGATAGACCCTTTTCCTGTTTTTGGATACTACTGTGTGAGAATGTGACACATAAAACTACAGCAGACATCTTGTGACCACAAAGAGAAGCCAAGAGGACCTCAACAAAGTCAACCAAGAACTTTATCAAGCTAACTCAAGTAACCATAGAACTGGATGGGACCTGTATATTTCTTACTGAGTTTACAAATACTGTGATTTTAAAAGTCATTTTTAGTTACAGACTCCTGCTTGGAACTTAAAACTTCATAAAAAGTGCTCTGATTTACTAGCTACGTGATTTGGGGCAAATTCTTAAATAAGAGTTACTATTTATCTTGCACTCATGGACCAGGCATAGCATTAGGTGGTTTATATAAATAGTTCATTTAACTATCACAATCTTATATGGTCAGTATTATTTTTTATTATCCCCATTTACAGAGGGCTTAGGAGAGATTAAGTAACTTCCCTCAGAAGTTACTTAGAGAAGTTTCAGAGCTAGAATTTAAACCTGGGTTATTTCAAATATACTAAACTGCTAGCCTATGAGTCGGAATTGACTCGACGGTAGCTGGTTTAATTTTTTTTAATACTGCTAGCCTACTTAAGCTGAATTTCACTTTCTTTATCTCCAAAAATGAATGAATTTTCACATAAAATCCACATAAAATATGAATTCAACACTTTGTATTATCATTTTTCTGTAAGTTTGTATGCAAATTTTTAATTGAGTTGAATGCATTTTTAAAAAGATAGAAAACTATAAAAGGCTAAAACTGGAAAGGGACTTTGAAATCACCTAGAAAACTCTTTACATTTTGGATAATGCACTAGGGAGATGGTGGACACTGCCAATGTCAGTCAGCTAATAAATACTGGAGACAAGAACAGTCCACTGATTCCTACTCTAGGCCTCTTCTGATGACATTCTGCTGTTTTAAGAGTAGTTCAGGGATGTAAGGGGGAAAAAAAAAAGAATGATAAATTTTAAATAAAAGGTAATTTTAATTTTGCTAACGTGAAAAATGCTATCACTTCTCTCTACCTTCAGTGGTTTTAAAATCTTTTTAAATTCTTTCGATTTGAACAAGTGACTTTCTAAAGTTCCAGAAGTAATCTTTGTTTTATTATAATCTTTCTGAATGACTTCTAATTCCCTCCTACAAAAGGAACACTTGGCCCATTGAAACTCATTTAATGAGGCTTTAGCTTTACCGAGGATCACTGCTTGCAATGAGAAGCAATGGATCCTCCCTAATTTTCCACTTTTCTGTAGAGAAAAACCACAACAATAGTCTTTAGATTCAAGAACAGGAACTGTCAAGTTTCACGAAGTTTTCTTGGTACAGGTCACAATTTCTTTGCCACTTGTAAACAGGTTAAAGTGATTCTGATGTGCTTACAGAGGGGGTTTGTAGCTGAATGCACCACAGCCTCCAAAAGCAATCTATAGGCAAACCATCCACAGTACCTAGCAAGACAGTGACAGGATTTTTCATAATAAATATGATTTCTAGGTCTAATATATCAAATAAAGAGAACTGCACAACACATATGGCTAATGACTGTTGCATTAATTTTTCTTCTATTTTCTTTCTTAATTCTCTTAGATATTTCCAAGATCTTTTCAAAAAAGTATTTTCACGGGGAGATAATGTCAGGAGAACTGGCCCAGTCTCTTCAACAAGTCAGTACAATGAAAAAAAGAATGGGTCTAGATTAAAAGAGATATAAGAAATATAACCAGATATACTGTCTAGTCCTCGACTGGATTATACTTTGGACAAATCAAATATACAGAGTGTTCTTAGGACATCTGGGGGAATCTGACTATGGATAGGGTATTACATGATATTAAGAAACTACTATTAATTTGGCTAAAGATAGTAATATTTAAGCTATGAAGGTGATTATTTTTATTTTATAAAGATGCATACTGAGGTTAAAAACACATTTTATTACAACCTTGCAGCATGAAAAGCTTTTCATCATTTATTAATAATCAACATGAAGTGATTCCCTTGGTAGTTTTGTAATTAAAAAATTCAGTATTAAAATTTACTTTCCTAACTTTAATACTGAACCCCATAATAATTTTACCCTCCCTCCTTCAACTTATGTTCAGCCTGGGATTTTACTTTAGCTGAATTATTTTTAATTAAGTTATTTTATTATTTTTAATTTTTTTTTATTGTACTTTAGATGAAGCTTTACAGAACAAACAGTTTCTCACTAAATATAGTTCACATAATGTTTTATGACATTGGGTAACAACCCCATGACATGTCAACACACTCCTTCTCGACCTCGGGTTCCCTATTACCAGCTTTCCTGTCCCCTCCTGCCTTCTACTACTTCTCCCTGGGCTGTTGTGCCCCATTAGTCTCGTTTTGTTTTATGAGCCTGTCTAATCTTTGGCTGAAGGGTGAACCTCGGGAGTGACTTCACTACTGAGATAAAAGAGTATCGGAGGCTATACTCTCCGGGTTTCTCCAGTCTCTGTCAGGCCAGTAAGTCTGGCCTCTTTTTGTGAGTTAGAATTTTGTTCTGCATTTTTCTCCAGCTCTGTCTGGGACCCTCTGTTGTGATCCCTGTCAGAGCAGTCAGTGGTGGTAGCCAGTTACCACCTAGCTGCACTGGACTCAGTCTGGTAGAAGCCATGGTACTTGTGGTCCATTAGTCCTTTGGACTAGTCTTTTCCTTGTATCTTGTTTTCTTCATTTTTCCTTGCTCCCAAAGGGGTAAGACCAGTAGAGTATCTTAGATGCCTGCTCACAGGCTTTTAAGACCCGAGACTCTACTCACCAAGGTAGAATGTAGAACATTATCTTTATAAACTATGTTATGCCAACTGAACTGGATATTCCCTGAGATCATGGTCCCCACAGCCCTCAGTCCAAAAATTTGGTACCTCATGGAGCTTCGATGTGTCTACGGAGCTTCCATGAGCTTTCTTTGTACAAGTTGTGCTGGCTTCCCCAATATTGTGTACTGTCTTAACCTTTACCAAAGTTATCAATTATATATTGTCTATGTAGTATTTGCCCATTCCAGCCCTCCCATCCCTCGTAACCAACAAAGACTGTTTGGTTTTGTGTGTAAAACTTTTCATGAGTTTTTACAGTAGTGGTCTCATACAATATTTGTCCTTTTGTGATTGACTTATTTCATTCAGCATAACGTCCTCCAGTTTGAGCCATATTGTGAGGTGCTTCACAGATTCATCATTGTTCTTTCTTGTTGCATAGTTGGTTTATCCATTCATCTGTTTATGGGCATCTAAGTTGTTTCCATCTTTTTTGCTGCCATGAACATGGGTGTGCATATGTCTATTCGTGTGACAGCTCTTACTTCTGTAGGATATATTCCTACGAGTGGGATTGCTGGATCGTATGGCATTTTTATTTCTAGCTTTCTAAGAAAGCGCCATACCGTTTTCCAAAATGATTGCATCATTTTGCATTCGCACAAGCAGTGCATCAGACTACTGATCTCCCCGAAGCCTCTCCAACATTTGTTATTTCCAGTTTTTTTGAATGGTGCCAATAACGCCAGGATGAGATGGTATCTAAATGTGGTTTTGATTTGCATTTCTCTAACGGCTAGTGATCGCAAAACATTAACTCATGTGCTTACTGGCCACTTGAATGCCTTCTTTGGTGAAGTATTTGTTCATTTCCTTTGCCCATTTTTTAATTGGATTATTTGTCTGTTGTTGTAGAGGTGTTGGATTTTCTTGTAGATTTTAGAGATGAGACCTTTGTCTGACTTGTAATGTCGAAAAAATTTTTCCTAATCTGTAGGTTCTCTTTTTACTCTCTGGTGAAGTCTTTTGATGAGCATAAGTGTTTAATTTTTAGAAGATTCAAGTTATCTAGCTTATCTTCTGGAGTTTGTGTGTTGATGATTATGGTTTGTATCCTGTTAATGCCATGTATTAGGGCCTCTAGCATTGATCCTACTTTTTCTTGTATGAACTTTATAGTTTTGGGCATTATTTTTAGGTCCTAGATCCATTTTGAATTAGTTTTTGTATATGGTGTTAGGTATGGGTCCTGTTTATTTTTTTGCAGATGGACATCCAGTTTTTCCAGCATCATTTGTTAAAAAGACTGTTCCCTGTTTGATAGACTTTGGGCCCTTGCCGAAGAGCAGGTGACCAAAGGTGGATGGATTTACATCTGGATTCTCAATTCTGTTCCATTGGTCAATGTATCTGTTCTCATACCAGTACTAGGCTGTTCTGACTACTGGAGCTGTATAGTAGGTTCTGAGGTCAGGTACTGCAAGTCCTCCTACTTCATTATTCTTCTTCAATAGTGCTTTACTTATGCAGGGCTTGTTTCCTTTCCATATAAAGTTAATGATTAGTTTTTCCATCTCTTTAGAGAATGTAGTTGGTATTTGGATTGGGATTGCACTGTATTTGTAAATTTGCTTTGGGTAGAACTGTCATTTTCACAATGTTGAGTAAACTTAACCATCAGCATGGTATATTTTTCCATTTATGTAAATCCCTTTTGGTTTCTTGCAGTAGTGTTTGTAATTTTCTTTGTATAGGTCTTTTACATCCCTAGTTAAATTTATTCCTAAGTATTTTATTTTTCTAGGGGCTATTATAAATGGTATTGTTTTCCTGATTTCCTTTTCATCATTCTCTTTATTGGTGTATAAAGAATCCAACTACTTTTTGTATGTTTATCTTGTATACTGCTATTCTGCTGAATCTTTCTACTAGTTCCATAGTTTACTTGTGCAGTCTTTTGCATTTTCTATGTAAAGTATCCTATCATCCACAAACAGGGACAGTTTAACTTCTTCATTACCAATTTGGATGCCCTTTATTTCTTTTTCTTGCCTTACTGCACTAGTAGGACTTCCACCACAATGTTAAACAGGAGTGGTGATAAAGGGCATCCTTGTCTTGTTCCTGTTCTCAGGGGGAATGTTTTCAGCCTCTCTCCATTAAGAATGTCGGCCATTGGTTTTGCATAGATGCGCTTTATTATGCTGAGAAATTTCCCTTCTATACCTATTTTATTGGGAGTTTTTATCAGAAATGGGTGCGGGACTTTGTCAAATGCCTTTCCTGCATCAATTGATATGATCATGTGATTCTTTTCTTTCCTTTTATTTATGTGCTGGATTACGTTGACTGATTTTCTAATGTTGAACCATCCTGCATACCTGGTATGAATCCTACTTGGTCG
>NW_004444201.1:1856405-1860547 GCF_000243295.1 Trichechus manatus latirostris
AAAGGTTTTGGTATGATGTGTTTTCATTCTCATTTGATTCTAGGAATTTTTTTGATTCCATCTCTGATTTCTTCTATTACCCAGTGATGTGTAAGCAGCGTATTATTCAGTTTCCATGTAATTGATCTTTTTGCCTTGGTCTTCCTATTGTTATTTATACTTTGATGGTGTTGTGGTCAGAGAATATACTCTGTTTTATCCCAATGTTTTGGATTTTGCTGAGGGTTGCTCTGTAACCTAAGATGTGGTCTATTCTGGAGAACGTTCCATGTGCACTGGAAAAAAATGTGTACTTTGCAGCGGTTGGATGGAGTGTTCTATATATGTCTATGAGGTCTACTTGGCTGATTGTGCCGTTTAAGTCTTCTGTATCTTTGTTGAGTTTCTTTCTACATGTTCTGTCCTTTACTGAGAGTGGTGTGTCGAAGTCTCCTACTATTATTGCAGAACTGTCAATTTCTCTTTTCAGTGCTATTCGAGTTTATTTTGTGTATTTTGGAGCCCTGTCATTCAGTGCATAGATGTTTATTATGGTTATGTCTTCCTGGTGGATTGTCCCATTAATCACTGTACAGTGTCCTTTTTCTTTTATGGTGAATTTTGTTTTAAAGTCTATTTTATCTGAGCTTAGTATTGCCACTCCTGCTCTTTTTGGTAGCTGTCTGATTGATATATTTTTTTCCATCCTTTGATTTTTCATACATTCATGTCTTTGTTTCTAAGGTGTGTCTCTTGTAGACAGCATATTGATGGATCCTGTTTTTTAATCCATTCTGTCACTCTCTCTTTATGGGTGCACTTAGGCCATTTAAATTCAGAGTAATTATTGACAGGTATGAGTTTACTGCTGTCATTCTGTAGTGCTTTCTTTTGTGGTGCTGACGTTTTCTTTGTTCCTCTTATTCTCCTCTGCTGAGTTTGTTTGGTTTGTGGATTTTTTTCATTTCTTTTGTTTTTGTAGATTTTGTTTTTACTGAGACTTTTTTTTGTTTGTTTGTTTCGATGAGTACGTTTGTTAACTTTCTTTGTGGTTACCTTGAAATTTACCCTTATCTTCCTCGGTTTGAACCAGTCTATTATTACTTGATATCGCCTTGCCTTCTTCTCCATTAGACGGTTCTATACCTACACCGTTTATTCCCTCTTTTACTGTTCTGATGTTGTTATCATTTACAGAATAAACTCTCTGGTTCCCTGTTGTAATTTTTTTTTGTTTTGGATATTCCTTGAGAGTCATTTCCTAGGCTGCTTTCCGGCTAGTACAATCCTGTGTCCTAGATTCAGCCTGTGGTGTGGTGATGTTTCTTCTCAGACCAAAGGATTCCCTTTAATAATCTTGTAAGTTTGGTTTGGGTTTTACATATTTCTTTAATTTCTGTTTATCTGGAAATGTAATTTCACCATCATATTTGAATGAGAGTTTTGCAGGATAGATTATTCTTGGCTGGCAATTTTTTCTTTCAATGTTTTATATGTCATCCCATTGCCTTCTTGCCTGCATGGTTTTTGCTGAATAATCCGAGCTTAGTCTTATTGTTTCTCCTCTGTATGTGACTTTTTGTTTTTCTCGATCTGCTCTGAGGATTGTCTTTTGTTTTAGTGAGTGTGATTATGACATGCCTTGGTGATTTTCTTTTGAAGTCTATCCTATATGGGATTCACTGAGCTTCTTGGATGGTCAGCTTTTCATCTTTCATGATATAGAGAAAGTTTTCTGTCAGCAGTTCTTCAATGATCCTGTCTTTTTTTTTCTATTTTCTTCCCTCATTGTGGAACACCAATCAGTAGCAGATTTTTGCTTTTGATTATATCCCACATAACTCTCAGGGTTTCTTCATTCGTCTTCATTCTTTTTTCTGATTTTTCCTCAGAGTTGTACCCAAGTGTTTGTGTTCAATTTTGCTGTTCCTGTCTTCCATCATTTTCCAAACCTGCTCCTCAGCCCTTCTATGACATTGTCCATTTCTGAAATCTTGTTTATCTTTTGGATTACTAATTGTTGTTCTTGTATGATTTCTAGCTGTGACTTTATTTTGGCATTTTGTTCCTGTAGTATTTTCCTGATTCTTCCATATACTTGTCCGTATTTTCCAGGAATTTGTCTGCTGTTTCCACAAATTTTCTATTTTTTCCTCATTTTGGTCTGCTTTCTTGTTTCAACTCTTTGATAATTCTGAATATTAGAGATTTGAATTCCCTATCAGGTAGTACTAGTCCTTTTTCTTCTACTAGAAAGTCATCTTGTGTTTTATTTTGGACGCCTACTGTTATTTTTCTGTCCTTTTTTAAAAATATGTTTTGATACTATCTGCTGTCTTCGGGACATTCAGTAGTTACTTTCCTCATTTATTGATTGTAAATTTATTTATTTCATCCTGCTTTTTTGTTTTATTTGGTTATGTCTGAGCAGGTGGGCTGTGCATTCTTTGTTCTTTGCTCATCTGTGGGCATGATACTTTTCACCTCCTTCTCCAATGACCAGGGTGAGTCACTCAGCTATGGTGCAGCAGGGCAGGCCCAGCTCAACGGGAGTTGCTGGGATGGTCTGTGCGTGGCACGTACTAGGGCCAACAGGGTGGGTTGGGAGTCAGTGAAAGCCAGGTTGCCGGAGGCCATGCCTGTGCCTCTCTGGGTGTGATGGTAAGCACATGGTGCAGGTAGGCAGGAAGGAGGGGGGAGATTGGAATGGATGGAGCTAAGATGGGTATGAGAAAGAGGAGAAAGAAACAAGAGGCAAAAACAAACAAAAAAGAGTGGGAAGGGAGCTTGCCATTGGGGTGGAGAGATGAGAGACCAAGAAATGGAGAAAAACAAAGAGGGAAAGAAAAAGAGTAAAAAAGAAAAAATATAATAAATAAAAATTAGAAAATAAAAAGAAAAGCAATGCCCCCAGGGATCCCACCAGCGCAACTGTGAAGACAGGGGAAGTGGCTCCCAGACTGCGAAGTACAGCCTGGCTAGAAGGGGTAGAGGTGTCACACAGTGCCAGGTATTCAGGACACAGGCAGAGAAGGTTAAGTACAGAGAGACGAGAAATTGAGAAATAAAGAAAAACAAAAATGGAAAAAGAGAGAAAAGAAAGCAAACAAAAAAAGAAAAAGGAAATGCCCCCAGGGGTATCACTGTGCAGCTGCACGGACTGAGGAAGTAGATCCCAAGCCACGCATTACAGCCCGGCTAGAAGGGGCTCCCAAGCCAAGTAAAGAAAAAGAAAACAAATAAATCAAAACAGAATGAATCAAATCAAACAAACAAAAACAAGCACGGGGGATCCCACCAGCATGGCCTTGTAGGCTGGACAGCAGTTAACACAGTTAACCGGCGTTTCACAGCCTTTCAGGAAGAAGTAAAGATGACACATGTAGCCAGGTACTTGAAAAGAAAGGACGGGGAGGTGGTTAGAGGTATGGAAGAAACGAAAAGCAGCAGAAACAACATCAGCAACAAATGACACCCCGGGAGCAAGCCAGTGTGGGCAGGTGGAATCCAAGCCAGACAGGGCTGAAGATGGTGCCTCCTGGCCAAGAGACTGTGGCCACAGAAAGCAGAGGAGGCTGACTGGGGGTGAAGAAGGTATGATGTGTTTTCATTCTAGGAATTTTTTGATTCCATCTCTGATTTCTTCTATTACCCAGTGATGCGTAAGCAGGGTATTATTCAGTTTCCATGTAATTTATCTTTTTTCCTTTCTCTTTCTGTTGTTAATTTCTACCTTGATGACACTGTGGTCAGAGAAGATACTTTGAATTATCTCAACGTTTTGGATCTTGTTGAGGATTGCTCTGTGGCCTAAGATATGGTCTATTCTGGAGAACGCTCCATGTGCATTGGAAAAGAATGCGTACTTTGTAGTGGTTGGATGAAGTGTTCTATATATGTCTATGAGGTCAAGTTGGCTGACTGCCCTTTAGGTCTTCTGAATCTTTGCTGAGTTTCTTTTTAGTGTTCTGCCCTTTACTGAGAGTGATGTATTGAAGTCTCCTACTATTATTGTGGAACTGTCAATTGCTCTTTTCAGTGTTGTGAGAGTTTATGTATTTTGGAGCCCTGTTATTGGGTGTGTAAATGTTTAT
Source organism: Trichechus manatus latirostris (assembly GCF_000243295.1). NCBI lineage: Eukaryota > Metazoa > Chordata > Mammalia > Sirenia > Trichechidae > Trichechus > Trichechus manatus. The sequence goes on from NW_004444201.1 coordinate 1,860,479, forward strand.
TATGGTTATGTTTTCACGATGGATCATCCCCTTAATCATTATATAGTGTCCTTCTTTGTCTTTTATGGT
>NW_004444201.1:1861840-1872243 GCF_000243295.1 Trichechus manatus latirostris
TTCAAATCTGCTCCTCAGCTCTTCTATGACACTGTCCATTTGTGAAATCTTGTTGTTTATCTTTTGGATTTCTGTTATTTTTGTATAATTTCTAGTTGTGAATTTCTTTTGGCATTTTGTTCCTACATTATTTTCCTCAATTCCTCCAATTTTTTGTCTGTATTTTCCATGAATTTGTCTATTCTTTCCTCATTTTTGTCTGCTTTTTGCTTCACCTCTTGGATAATTCTGAGCATTAGAGATTTAAATTCCCTATCAGGTAGTTCTCGTGCCTTTCCTTCTACTGGAAAGTCATCTGGTGTTTTATTTTAGGCACCTGCTGGAACCATCCTGTCCTCTTTTTGTAAATGTTTTGATATTGTCTGCTGTCTTCGGGGCACCAGTAGTTATATTTCTTGTTTATTAATTGTAGATTTGTTTGTTTCATCCTTTTTTTAAATTTGGCTATGTCTGAGCAGGCAGGCTGGGTGTTCTTGTTTGCTCATCTGTGTGCATGATACTTTTCGCCTCCTTCTCCAATTGGCAGGGTCAGTCACTCAGATATGGTACAGCAGGTAGGTCTAGTTGAAGAGGCGTTACCGGGATGGGTTGTTTGTGGCACTTACTACAGCCACCAGGGTGGGTCGATAATCAGTGCAGGGCAGGTTCCAGTAGGCTGTGCCTGTGCTGCTTGGTCGCGTGATGTTAAGCTCATGTTGCAGGTAGGCAGGATGGAGCGGGGAGACTTATGTGTGGAGCTAAGATGGATATGGGAGACAGGAGAGAGGAACAGGAGCCAAAAACATACAAACAAAAAAGAGTGCTAGGGGAGCTTGCCGTTGGAGTGGAGAGATCAGAGACTATGAAATGGAGAAAAACAAAAAGGGTAAGAAAAAAAAAGAAACGAAAAGAATGAATAAATAAAAATCAGAAAGCAAAAAGAACAGCAAAGCTCCCAGGGATCCCACCAGTGCGGCTCTGAGGTCTGGGTAAGTTGTTCTCAGGTGCTGCAGTACAGCCTGGCTAGAAAGCGTAGAGGTATTCAGCGCCAGGTATTCAGGGAACAGAAAGAGAAGGAAGGCACAGAGAGACAAGAAACTGAGTAATGAAGAAACATAAAAAGGGAAAAGAAAACAAAACAAAGTTTAAAAAAAAAAGGACAAGAAAAGCCCCCCAAAAAAAACAGAAAAAAAGAAGAAAACCCCCAAAAAAACAAATGCCCTCAGGGATCCCTCTGCACGTCTGCGCAAGCCGAGGGGGTAGGTTCCAAGCCGCGCAGCAATGCCCGACCAGCACAGGCTCCCAACTCAAGAAAAGGAAAACAAACAAATAATTGAAAACAAACAAACAAACAAAAGCCCCGGGATCCCACCAGCGTGACGGCCCAGACCGGGAAGCAGTTCATACTCGAACAGAGCTTCGCAGCCCCTCAGGAAGAAGATGGTGCACAGAGCCAGGTATTTGAGCAAAAGGAGGGGGAGGTGGTGAGAGGTAAGGAAGAAATGAAAAGAAGCGGAAAAAAGCAACACTAGCAGCCAACGAATGGCACTCAGAGAGCCGGCCAGTGTTGGCGGGTGGAATCCAAGCAGCCAGTGCTTCCCGGATAAGAGACTGTGGCCGTGGGAAGCAGAGGAGGTCGAGTGGGGGCGAAGAAGGTTGGGGGGTGGGAAAGCGTATATCACAAATTACTGGTTGTTTTGTCTTCTGCTGGAAGCTCCGTGAAGCTGCTTTCTCGTACCCCCTATTTGCTGGTCTCTGATAGGAGTCCAAGATGGCGGATCTGTGCTGCATTAGCTGATAGGGGACTTCTGCATGAATCCCTCCTTGCTCTCCGTTCTCTGTCAGTTTTCTCACTCCATTTGGTGCTTGGCTGAGTTCTTTATCTCTTCATTTGATGTTTTAGGGTTTCAGGACTGCTGTTTTCTCTGTTTGGCTTAGTTTTTTGGATCTCTGCCGTGGAGGGACGGCATGGAGCTTCTGCCTAGAGTGCCATTTTGCCAGAAGTTGTCCCACTGTGTTGTTTTTATCCTGGCCTTTTATATTACTACAACCTAAATTATCATTAAATTTAAGACACGGTATTTAATGGCTTCCATATGGGATTAAAATTTGAAATTGGAACAATTTATAACAATAACAAATTATAAAGAATCAAACCTATTCAGTGATTCTGAGGGATCTCTCTATAGCATCAGTGGGAATGGAGCTTTTTTTTTTTGAAACAGCCTTCATTCTAACAGGCAGCCATACAGACATCTAAGCCTATCCCGTCTCATTCTGCTCACAGAGAAAGGAAATGCCCTGTTCTCAACTCAGTAGTACCAGTTTCTCTGAACAGACTTGAAAGTAAACCATTTACCCTGAATGAATAAAATGAATATAAACGGGTGAATTTTATATTTCCAAACAAAAACAGATCAAGAAAGAATTCCCTTTTCACACTGAATGCTAAAAGTTTTAGACAGTTAAATCACATACTTTTAGAATACATATAATCTAAAAATAAAATAACAGTACTACTTTGAAAGTCAAAAATAGTCAAACTCCAAATTCTGGCTCATAGTTTCATTAAAAAAAAAAAAATACTGCCCAGTGTGAAAAGCCTCCATTTTATATATTATACTATAATACTTACAAGCTGATGTTCTAATAGTTGGATTTTTTCATCTTTTTTCTTTATTTCTTCTTTAAGTTGCTGTATTTCATTTAATAAATCTTCATTCTGAAATATTTTTAAAAAATTAAGATGAGATACTTAACTGCATTTAAAATACTCTGATGAGAAACATTACATCAATGAGGAAGGTGCAGCAATGAATGAACTGTTCATTTAGGGGGATGAGTCCTTCTAAAGTAAACTGTATATGCCAGGTATTGAACTTTAAAAATAAAAAAGAATCACTTTGGTCTTCTAGGAAGTCACTGTCTAATGGAGACATGGAAAGAATGAACAGCTGTAGCAACTACAGCTAACATTTACTGAGTACTTATTATGTGCCAGGAACATTTGAGAATTTAAGCATTTGATCCTGACAATCCTGAGGTTAGTACTATAATTTCACTTTACAGATAAGGAAACTGGCACATAGGCCATAGCCAAACCAAACCAAACCCATTGCCATCGAGTCGATTCTGACTCATAGCGACCCTATAGGAGCAGCTGGTGGATTTGAACTGCTGGCCTTTTGTTAGCAGCCAGGCTCTTAACCACTGTGACACCAGGGGGTTCCACATAGGCCATACAGTGTAATAAATTACATGAAAACCAAGAACTTCCACTAGATTTCCAGAGACACATAAGAGATGCCTGTCAGAGAAAACAAAGAGGGGCACAAACAACCAAAGAGAAGAGCATAATTCAAGGCACAGAGTCATTCACGGGTTGTTCACGGAAATTAGTCAAAAGATAAATGTGCCTGAGGAGTAATGAGGGTGTGTGCAGTAGGAGAGTCTTTTTCCATTAGCTACTTCCCTGAGGAGAGCTGCCTGGATCAACAACCTGTAAGAAATGATGCCTAATGCTATTAAATGAAAATCTATTGTCGGAAAAAAAAAAAAAAAAAACACCCAAACCCGTTGCCGTCAAGTCGATTCCAACTCATAGCGACCCTATAGGAAAGAGCAGACTACTCCACAGGGTTTCCAAGGAGCGCCTGGTGAATTCGAACCGCCAACCTTTTGGTTAGCAGCCATAGCACTTAACCACTACGCCACCAGGGTTTCCACCTATTGTCAAGTTAAGGAGAAATCAGTTTACATTTCTAAAATGTAAAGTTTCATTACTATATAGTTAGCCTCTTTTGTGTATCACTACTCAATTATTAAGGAGTTCCTTGTACTCCTACTGTGGAACTAGTACAAGTGAGGAAATTAGAATATGTAAGTGAATGACATATCATATCTTCCAGAGGAAAAAATATACAAGCAAATAATTATAATGTGTTGTTTCTGAAGAAAGTATGTCCTATACTTCAGATGTGTGAAGAATGAAAAACAAAGTACAGTCTCCTTAAGAGAATATCAGAAAAGACATGTTATAAAGGCTTTAACATGCCAAATAAGCATTATACAGCAATGGGGAGAAAAAGATTTTCATAATCTGTCATTATGTATACTACAATTGGAAAGGACTGTTTATCATATACAAAAAATGATCTTCACCTAAATTTAAAAACAGTTTAGAAAATTTTAGAAACCATAAACCAAGAGAAAAATAGGACGGTTTACAGATCATTTCTAAACTGTGGCAAATGAAGTTATTATGAAATGATAAATATAATTATGTAAAATTTTAAAGCTTCTACACAATTAACATTAAAAAGCAGAATATAAAATCCTATCTATATATAACACTATTTGATGGAACAAATGGACCAAAGGAACACGGAAAAAATAAAAACATCAGTTGTGTAAAACAGTCGGGATTAAAAATTTTTTTCTTTAAAAAGAATTTATTTAAAGGTAAAAAACTATTTTCACAAAAAATAAAATTCAGGAAAAAAGGTCAACTTGCTTTTAGAACGTCAATCACAAAACTTAAAAAAAAAAACAAAAAAAACCCCAAGATCATCTGAGATCATCTAAGTCAATGATTCTTGACTGGGTGTGTTAAGTAAAACTTTTTAAAACTAGAGATACCCCCTGCAGACCTCCTAATTTAGAATACCATAATACTGACAAGAGGATGGAGGCCCAGAGACAAAATGATCTGAGCAGGCACAGGTAATAAGTAAAAGAGCTAAGACTAGAATAACTAGCTGTGACTACTAGCCCACATTATTTTGATTTTGAATGTTCTATATACAACCTTATTCCCAATAATTGCCCCTGCCTATGAGAAAACTATGCCTCCCAGTGCCTCTAATACCACGTTTGGCTACTTGACTTGCTTTGGCCAAGAATACATGAAAGGAAATAACTAGGCAACATCCAAGCAAAAGGCATGTGTGGTTCTTGCTCATGTTCTTTTTCCCCTGTGACGAGAACACGTTCCAGGGTAGAGTATGATTGTTCAACCTGGAGCAGAATGAAGAAGACATATGAAGCACACTCCCAACTAATCTGCATCCATATGTAACATAAATGAGAAAAAGTCGTTTTTCTGCTTCCGAGCAGCCATCTAAGATGCATCAATTGGTCCCAACCCACCTGGAGCAAAGGAGAATGAAGAACACCAAAGACACAAGGAAAATATTAGCCAAAGAGACAAAAGGGCCATATAAACCAGAGACTCCATCAGCCTGAGACCAGAACTAGATGGTGCCCTCTACCATCAGTGACTGCCCTGATAGGGAACACAGCAGAGAGTCCCTGATAGAGCAGGAGAAAAATGTGGAGCACAATTCAAATTCACATACCAAGACCAGATTTAATGGTCTAAGACTGGAGGAACCCCTGAAGCCATGGTCCCCAGATGCTCTGTTAACTCACAACTAAAAACATTCCCAAAGCCCACTCTTCAGACAAAGATTAGACTGAGCTATAAAACATAAAATAATACTCATTAAGAGTGTGCTTCTTAGTTCAAGAAGATACATGAGACCAGATGGGCGGCTTCTTTCTGGAGGCAGGATGAGAAGGCAGAAGGGACAGGAACTGGTTGAATGGACACAAGAAATCTGGGGTGGAAAGGGGGAGTGTGCTGTCACATTATAGGGACTGCAACTAATGTCACGTAACAATACGTGTATAAATTTCTGTATGAGAAATTAAAGCACAACTAAAAAAACAAAAACCTTTTTTCTTGTAAGCCATCAATGTTGTGAGGTTATTTGTTCCTGCAAGATGTAAAAACCAACAATAATTTTACTAAAAGATATTAAATAAATGAAGAATACTACTATGTGCTTAAGAAATATAGAAAAAAGAAAAGAGCTTTCTGCTACTAAAAATAAACCTAAAGATAATACGCACTATAAAAAATATTCTTTCACTTGGGACAACTAGCTTAACTGGTAAAACATAGTCTATAAAGAAAATGTTCTACATCCTACTTTGGTAAGTAGCATCTGGGGTATTAAAAGCTTGTGAGTGGCCATCTAAGATACTTCACTAGTCTCACCCCATCTGCAGCAAGGGAGAATGAAGAAAAGCAAAGACATAAGGAAAAGATTAGAGGAGGTTGGGCCAAGATGGCAGAGTAGTCAGATGCTTTGGGTGGACCCTCTTACAACAAAGACCCGAAAAAACAAGTGATTCAATTATATATGGCAATCTGGGAGCCCTGACAGCAAAGGCAGAGTTGAGGAACCAGACTGAGTGGCAAGGGGAGGGAGAGACAGTTCGGGAGCAGCGAGGAGTTGCCAGACCTGACCCGGCGAGAGCCTGAGCCCTTCAGGCCTGATCAGCTTAGCGGTAAGCAGTGAGGCAGGCAAGCATCGGTGCTCAGAAGGCATATTCCGAACCGGGAGAGACCCAGTTGCTGAAAGTCTACTCGGCCACACAGAATAAGTGAGAGGCGGCCCTCGACAAAAGATAAGTACTTCCGTACGGCTTACCTCATGGATCAAAAACACCCCCCTGAGGGAAAAACTTCTCTCCCATTTACCTCCCCGCTCCATTCTCTGCTTCAGCAATTGCTGAGTCCCCTGGGCTGGAAGTAGGTTCCGTCACACGCCTGGAGCCACTTTCCCTGCCTTGGAGAGTGAACAAATTAACAAACAGGAAAAAATAAACTGCCGGCTCCCCTAAACCAGGAACTCCGGGAAGGCACATCTCCTTTTACCAGACACAGGCATACGGGATCCACGGACTGTGAGTGCCTCTCTCCCTGCATAGACTTGTGTGGGCACATCTCAACAGCATAGGCCCTCATTACCGCAGCACAACAGGGTATATACCGAAACTCTAACTTCAACTGTTAGAGCTGAGAAGTGGCAGGTTCCTGACATCTGACACAGCTATGCCCATTAAGCAGGGTCTTCACCTATCCACATCAGGGGCCTGAGGACTGGTGGCTCCACCCACGCCACTGAGCCACCTGCGACAGGGGCCCGTGAATAAGAGGTGCCCCAAGTTCTTACAACTAACAGCATTAGCTGCTCACAGTCCGGCTGCAAAACCTACCCACCTAAGCGCACTAGGGAACAGGGACATGCCTTCCTCCTGGACACTTGGGAACAGCCATCAGCCCCCTGCCTTGCTCAGAGTGCGTCCCTCTGCTGCAGCCAGATGCCTGTGCCTACACCAATTACACATGCCTGCCTAGGACTGTAAGTGAGAGCCTACACCACACACTTGGTGGCTATCTATCTGGGCACGTGAGCTGAATCCATACAGGAGGAGTGGGCAGACTCCTGAGCTCACATACCTAGTAACAGAGCTAACCACCTGCTGACAGGACATTAGAACTTCCAAGTTGCCAATAATCAAACTAGCTCATACGAGCAGCCTATTTGGGCATATCAAAACAAAACAAGAAGCTAGGACACAGTAAGCAAACGTAAAATAAATAGAATAACTTATTGACAGCACAGAGACAACAGTCAATATCAAATCCCATAAAGAGGCAATCCATGATGGCTTCAGCAAGCTCCCAAAATAAAGAATCTAGAAATTTTCCAGAGGAGGAAAATTTCTTGGAATTACCGGAGGTAGAATACCAAAGATTAATATACAGAACTCTTCAAGAAATTAGGAAGGAAATTAAGCAAAACGCAGAACACGCAATAGAGGAAATTAAACAGATTAGAGAAGAGCATAATGACAAATTTAAAGGGCTGCAAGAATCCATAGAGAGACAGCAATCAGAAATCCAGAAGATTAACAATGAAATTTCGGAATTAGACAACTCAAAAGAAAGTCATAGGAGCAGAACTAAGGCAATGGAAGTCAGAATTAGAGACTGAAGATAAAGCACTTGACACCAACTTACTTGAGGAAAAATCAGATAAAAATACTTATAAAAATGAAGAAACTCTAAGAATAATGTGGGATTCTACCAAGAGGAATAACCTAGGCATGACTGCAGTACCAGAACAGGGGGGATAACAGAAAATACAAAGAGAATTGTTGAAGATTTGATGGCAGAAAACTTCCCTGATATCGTGAAAGATGACAAGATATCTATTCAAGATGTACATCGAAACCCACATAAGGTAGACACCAAAAGAAAGTCACAAAGACATATTATAATCAAACTTAACAAAACCAAAGATAAAGAGAGAATTTTAAGAGCGGAGAGTCAATAAGAAAAAGCTTGCACTATTCAGCAGGAACCATGCAGGCAAGAAGGCAATAGGATGACATATATAAAGCCTTGAAGGAAAAAAAAAACTGCCAATCAAGAACTATATATCTAGCAAAACTGTCTCTCAAATATGATGGTGAAATTAGGGCATTTCCGGATAAACAGAAGTTTAGGGAATTTGCAAAAACCAAACCAAGAAATACTAAAGGGAGTCCTCTGGTTAGAAAATCAATAACATCAGATAACATTCCAAGACTAGAACAAAGGACAGAGCAACCAGATATCAACCCAGATAGGGAAGTCACAAAAAGAAATCAAAGCTAAAATACTGAAAATACAGAAACAGATGTCAATATGTAAAAGATGCCAACATTAAAACAAAAAACAAGGACTTAAAAAATACAGACATAGATTTTTCATACGGAGACGAAGTCAAGGTGATATAAAGAAATAAAAGACTGGTATAAACCTAGAAAAATAGGGTTAAATATAAAGGTAACCACAAAGGAAACTAACAATCCTACAAGTCAAAATAAAAAACAACAAAAATATAAAGACTTAGCAAATACAGAATCAACAGCAACGAAAAAGATGAAAAGAAAAACAACTCAGCACAGAAAATTAAGTGGAACAAAGAAACTGTGAACACCACACAAAAAAAGACATCAAAATGACAGCACTAAACTCATACCTAGCAAGAATTACGCTGAATGTAAATGGACTAAATACACTAATAAAGAGACAGAGAGTGGCAGACTAGATTAAAAAATACAATATGTCCATATGCTGCCTACAAGAGACACAACTTAGACTTAAAGACACAAACATACTAAAATTCAAAGAATGGAAAAAATAGATCAAGCAAACAACACTCAAAAAAGAGCAGGGGTGGCAATATTAATCTCTGACAAAACAGACTTTAAAGTAAAATCAACCACAAAGGAGAAGGAAGGACACAATATAATGATTAAAGGATCAATACACCAGGAGGACATAACTATAATAAATATTTACGCACCCAAGGACAGGGCTCCAAAATACATACAACAAACCCTAACAGCACTGAAAAGAGAGATAGACAGCTCCACAACAGTAGCAGGAAACTTCAACACACCACTGTCAGTGAAACACAGAACATCCAGAAAGAAGCTCAACAAAGACACGGAAGAGCTAAATGCTATACAATCAACCAACGGATCTCACAGACACATACCAAACACTCCACCCAACAGCAGCCAAGTATACTTTCTTTTCCAATGCACACGGAACATTCTCCAGAACAGACCACATATTAGGCCATAAAGCAAGCCTTAACAAAATCCAAAGCATCGAAATATTACAAAGCATCTTTTCTGACCATAAAGCCTTAAAAGTAGAAATCAGCACTAGAAAAAGGAAGAAAAATCAAAAACATGAAAATGAACAACACCTTGCTCAAAAACTACTGGGTTATAGAAGAAATTAAGGACAGAATAAAGAAATTCATAGAAACAAACGAGAATGAAAACACATCCTACCAGAACCTTTGCGACACAGCAAAAGCAGTGCTCAGAGGTGAGTTTACAGCAATAAATGCACACATCCAAAAAGAAACAAGGGCCAAAATCAAAACATTAACCCTACAACTCAAACAAGTAGGAAGAGAGCAGTGATACAAGCCCTGAGGTGCCAGAAGAAAGGAAATAATAAGAATTAGAGCAGAATTAAATGAAGTAAAGAATAGAAAAACCACTGAAAGAGTTAACAAGACCAAAAGCTGGTTCTTTGAAAAGATCAACAAAATTGATAAACCACTGGCCAAACTGACAAAAGAAAAATATGAGAGGAAGCCAACAACCTGTACAAAAAATGAGATGGGTGAAATCACAACAGACCCAACTGAAATTAAAAGAATCATAACGGAATATTATGAAAAACTGTACTCTAACAAATTTCAAAACACAGAGGAAATGGAAAAATTTCTAGAAACTCACTGCCTACCTAAACAAACACAAACAGAGGCAGAACAACTAAATAAACCCATAACAAAAGAAGAGATTGAAAAAGTAATTAAAAAACTCCCAGCAACAAAAAAAAATCCCTGGCCTGGATGGCTTCACTTGAGAATTCTACCAAACTTTCAAAGAACAGTTAACATCACTACTACTAAAGGTATTTCAGAGCATAGAAAAGGATGGAATACTCCCAAACTCATTCTATGAAGCCAGCATAACCCGGATACCAAAACCAGGTAAAG
>NW_004444201.1:1872639-1884194 GCF_000243295.1 Trichechus manatus latirostris
AAAGCATTCCCCTTGAGAACAGGAACCAGACAAGGATGCCCTCTATCACCACTCTTATTCAACATTGTGCTGGAGATCCTAGCCAGAGCAATTAGGCTAGAAAAAGAAATAAAGGGCATCCAAATTGGTAAGGAAGAAGTCAAAGTATCTTTATTTGCAGATGATATGCTCTTATGCACGGAAAACCCCAAAGAATCCACAAGATAACTACTAGAACTAATAGAACATTTCAGCAAAGTTTCAGGATACAAGATAAACATACAAAAGTCAGTTGCATTCCTCTACACCAACAGATAGAAACTCCAAGAGGAAATCACCAAATTAACACCATTTACAATAGCCCCCAAGAAGATAAAATACTTAGGATTAAATCTAACCAGAGACGTAAAAGACCTAATACAGAGAAAACTACAAGACACTAATGCAAGAAACTGAAAGAGACCTGCATAAGCGGAAAAACATACCTTGCTCATGGGTACGTAGACTCAACATTGTGAAAATGTCAATTCAACCTAAATCGACTTACAGATAGAATGCAATACCGATCCAAATTCCTCCAGCATTTTTTAATGAGATGGAGAAACAAATCACCCACTTCATTTGGAAAGGGAAGAGGCATCCAATAAGTAAAGCATTATTCAAGAAGAAGAAAAAAGTGGGAGGCCTCACACTACCTGATTTTAGAACCTATTATATCACCACAGTAGTCAAAACAGCCTGGTATTGTACAACAACAGATACATAGGCCAGTGGAACAGAATTGAGAATCCAGACATAAATTCATCCACCTATGAACAGCTGATATTTGACAAAGGCCCAAAGTCTGTTAATTGGGGAAAAGACAGTCTTTTTAACAAACGGTGCTGGCATAACTGGACATCCACCTGCAAAAACACTTAAAGAAGACCCACACCTCACACCATGCACAAAAACTAACTCAAAATGGATCAAAGACTTAAATATAAAATCAAAAACGATAAAGATCATGGAAGAAAATATAGGGACAGCGCTAGGAGGCCTAATACATGGCATAAACACAATATGAACCATAAGTAACAATGCACAAGCACCAAAAGAGTCAAAAGACAATCTACAGACTGGGAAAAAAGTTTTGGCTACGACAAATCCCACCAGCATCTAATCTCTAAAATCCACAAGATACTGCAAAACCTCAACAACAAAAAGACAAATAACCCAATTAAAAAACAGGCAAAGGATATGAACAGGCACTTCGCCAAAGAAGACATTCAGGCGGCTAACAAACACGTGATCATTAGCCATTAGAGAAATGCAGATCAAAACTACAATGAGATATCATATCACCCCAATAAGGCTAGCATTAATCCAAAAAACACAAAATAATAAATGCTGGAGAGGTTGTGGAGAGATTGGGACACTTATACACTGTTGGTGGGAATGTTAAATGGCAAAACCACTTTGGAAATCGATTTGGTGCTTCCTTAAAAAGCTAGAAACAGAAGTACCATACGATCCAACTATCCTGCTCCTTGGAATACATCTTAGAGAAATAAGAGCCGTCACACGAACAGATATATGCACACCCATGTTCACTGCAGCACTGTTCACAACAGCAAAAAGATGGAAACAACCTAGGTGCCCATCAACAGATGAATGGATAAACAAATTATGGTATATTCACACAATGGAGTACTATGCAATGATAAAGAACAACAGTGAAACTGTGAAACATCTTAGAACATGAAGGAATCTGGAGACCATTAGGCTGAGTGAATTCAGTCAGTCACAGTAAGGACAAATATTGTTTAAAACCACTATTATAAGAACTCAAGAAAAGGTTTAAACACAGAAGAAAACATTCTTTGATGGTTACGAGTGTGGGGAGGGAGGGAGAAGGTTATTCACTAACTAGACAGTAGACAAGAATTATCTCAGATGAAGGGAAGGGCAGCACACACTACAGGGGATGTCAGCACAAATGACTTAAGGAAAGCTAAGAAGTTTCCTGAATACAATCAAACACTCTGAGAGACAGCGTAACAGGGGCGGGGGTCTGGGGACTATGCTTTCCAGGGACATCTAGGTCAACTGGCATAACAAAGCTTATTAAGAAAATGTTCTGTATTTTACTTTGGTGAGTGGCGTCTGAGGTCTTAAAAGCTTGCAAGCGGCCATCTAAGATGCATCAATTGGTCCCAACCACCTGGAGTAAAGGGGAATGAAGAACACCAAAGACACAAGGAAAGTAGCAGCCCAAGAGACAGAAAGGGCCACATAAACCAGAGAGCTCATCAGCCTGAGACCAGAAGAACTAGATGCTGCCTGGCTACCACCAATGACCTCCCAGACACAAAACACAACAGAGAGTCCCAGATGAAGCAGGAGAAAGGTGTGGTGCAGAACTCAAATTCTAGTAAGAAGACTAGACTTAATGGTCTGACTGAGACTGGAGGAACCCCGGAAAGCGTGGCCCCTGGATTCTCTATCAGCCCAGAACTAAAACACTTTCCGAGGCCAACTCTTCAGACAGGGATTGGACTGCACTGTGGGACATAAAGTGATACTCGTGAGGAGTGTGCCTCTTAGCTCAAGCAGATACAAAAGACTAAATGGGCAGCTTCTGTCTGGAGATGAGATGGGAAGGCAGACAGGGTTAGGAGCTGGTTGAATGGACGTGGGGAATCGGGTGGAAAGGAGGAGAGCAATTAGTATGGGAGAGTAATTAGTATGGGGAGAGCAATTAGAGTCACATAACAATGCATGCATAATTTTTGTATGGGAAAGAACAAAATTAATTAATTAATTTTTAAAAAGGGAAAGATTAGTCCCAAGGACTAATGGACCACAACTACCACAGCCTCACCAGACTGAGTCTGGCACAACTAGATGGTGCCTGGCTACCACCACCACCTGCTCTGACAAGGATCACAACAGATGGTCCTGGACACAGCTGGAGAAAAATGTAGAACAAAATTCTAACTCACAAAAAAAGACCTTACTCGTCTGACAGAGACTGGAGAAACCCCTAGAGTATAGCCCCCAGGCACTCTTTTAACTCAGTACTGAGGTCACTCCTGAGGTTCCCCCTTCAGCCAAAAATTTAGACAGGCCCATAAAACAAACAATATCACATATAGTTCAACGATGTATATGAGACTAAATGGGAACACCAGCTCAGGGGTAAGGACAAGAAGACAGGAGGGGATAGGAAAGCTGGACCAATGGAAATGGGGAACCCAAGGTCAAGAAGGGGAGAGTGTTGACATGTCGCAGGTTTGGCAATCAATGTCACAAAACATTATGTGTATTGTTTAATGAGAAACTAATTTGCTTTGTAAACCTTCACCTAGAGCACACACAAAAATTCTTTCGACAATTCCATTTATAGAAGCATCCAAGAGAATAAAATACAGTAGGTCCTCCATATCTGCAGGTTCCACTTCATGGATTCAACCAACCATGGATCGAAAATATTCCAGGGTGAGCGGGAGAAAAACGAAAGTTCCCACAAGCAAACTTTAATTTGCTGCATGCCGAGCACAACATCGAATCCATGCAAATGAAGTGATGTGTAGGCAAACCCTGCTGTAGCCTCCTGACATTTCACAGACCCTCAGTCCCTCTCTCTAGCACTCAGTTTTAGCACTGCTCGCCTCGTCTCGTTTGTTCACTACTTGTGTTGTGTGGACCCTTTGTTTCTGTGAAAAAATGGCTCCCAAAAAGCAATTAAGTGGTCAAAGCAATCCCTCAAAGGTTAAGTGTGAGAGAGTTGAGGAAAGCAAGAGGAAGGAGTTTAGCAAAAGATAGCTGGCTAGCTGTGTAAAGTGCCACAGCCTCAAGAACTTAAAAAATCACGGGAGAACTGGCATCATCGGATGCCTAGACAGCATCAGCGCTCCCGAAAGAGCTCAAGAAACTTATAGAAGAAAAAGGCTACCTTCCAGATCAAGTCTTCAATTGTGATGAAACAACTATTTTCATAGCACTTACATTGTATTAGGTATTATAGGTAATCTACAGATTATCTGCAGTATACAAGAGGATATGAGTAGGTTGTATGCAAATACTATGCCATTTTATATACGGGACTTGAGCATCCGTGGATTTTGGTATCCATGGGGGGTGGGGGAGAAGGTCCTGGAACCAATTCCCGGTGGATACCCAGGGGTGACTGTACCTAAAAATAAATTTAACTAGGGATGTGGAAGACTTACACAATGAAAATTATAAAACACCACTGAAAGAGATTAAAGAAGGTCTAAATAAATGGGAAGACATTCCATGCTCATGGTCTGGAAGACTTAACATTGTTAAGATGTCAATACTACCTGAAGTATTCTACAGATTCAAAGTAATCCTGATAAATTCCATCAGGCTTCTTTGCAGAAATGGAAAAACCAATCCTCAAATTTATATGGATTTCAAGGGGTCCCAAATAGCCAAAGGAATCTTGAAGAAGAACAAAGCAGGAGGAATTCACTTCCCTATTTCAAAGCATACTATAAAGCTACAGTAATCAAAACAGTCTGATACTTACATAACAACAGACACATAGACAAATGGAATAGAATTGAGAGGCCAGAAATAAGCCCATACATCTACAGTCAACTAATTTTTTAACAAGGGTGCTAAGTCCATGCAAAGAGGGAAAATAGCCTCTTTAATAAATGGTGCTGGGACAACTGGGTATCTATCTAAATGCTGGATTCATATCTCACACCATACATTAAAATTAACTCAAAATGGATCATAAGAACTTAAATGTAGAATTAAAACCATAAAAGTCCTAGAAGAAAATACAGAGGTATGGTTTTGGGATCTGATTTTTAACAACAGATTCTTAGATATAACAGAGAAGGCACTAGCAACAAAGGACAAAATAGATAAGCTGGACTTCATCAAAATCAAAAAGTTCTGTTCAACGAAAGATTTTAACAACAAAGTGAAGAGACAACAAACATACTGGGAGAAAATTTCTGGGAACCATATACTGGATAAGGGCTAAATATCCAGAATATATAAAGAATTTCAAAAGACATTTCACCAAAGAAGATACAGAAATGCTCAACAAACACATGAAAAGATGTTCAACATCATTAGCCATGAGGAAGATGCAAATCAAAACCACAGTGAGATACCACTTCACCCACTAGTATGGCTAAGATTAAAACAGAAAAAAAAAACTGAAAACAACAAACATCAACAAGGATGTGGAAAAATTG
This sequence comes from Trichechus manatus latirostris, assembly GCF_000243295.1. Taxonomy (NCBI): domain Eukaryota; kingdom Metazoa; phylum Chordata; class Mammalia; order Sirenia; family Trichechidae; genus Trichechus; species Trichechus manatus. Next base: position 1,877,841 of record NW_004444201.1, read on the forward strand.
GAGCTTTTATCTACTGCTGGTAGGAATGCAAAATGGTACAGCCACTGTGGACAACAGTTTGGCAGTTTCTCAAAAAGTTAAACGTAGAGCTACCGTATGATCCAGCAATTCTACTCCTAAGTGTATACATACCAAAGAGACTTGAAAACAGTCATACAAACAGGCACATGTACACCAATGTTCACTGCAGCACTACTCCCAATAAACAGAAGGTGGAAACAACCTAAATATGCATCAACAGATGAACGGATAAACAAAATGTGGTATATAAATGCAATGGAATATTACTCAGCCATAAAGCAAAATGAAGTCTTAATACATGCTACAACATGGATTAATCTTGAAAACATTATGCTGAGTGAAATATGTCAGTCACGAAAGGACAAATATTCTATGATCTCACACACATGAAATAGCCAGAATAGGCAAATATATAGAGACCAAAGTTTATTACTGGTTACCAGGGGTAGAAGAGGAGGGGTAGGAGAGTCAATGTTTAGGAAGCACTGAGTTTCTATTTATGGGGATGGAATATTCAGCAGCAGATATTGGTGATGCTGGCACAACATGATTAATGTAATTGGTGTCACTAAATTGTATATGTGTAAAACACTGAATTAGCAAATGTGTTGTATATATTTTTACAACAATAAAAAATACTTTCAAACACTTGTTAAAATGCATCTGGATTCTATAAATGTATTTTCAAACACGAAAATAAAGATCAACAGAAATTAATCTTATTTTTAGTATGTTTCTTCAAAGTTGAGATTATACATGAGAAATAACTTCTCAGTTTTGATCTTTATTGGTAGTTATATTACAAAACCTGTTATTTGTAATAGTTTAAAAAAAATTCTGCACCAGTAATAATACAGGGACAAATTATCCTGATAAAAGAAATCCAAATTAGAGCAACAAGGGAATATCATTTTAAAAGTAAATCACGACAGCAAAGGTGTAGCTTTAATATATTATTACGTTTTCATTCCTAATGCTTTATTGTTTCAGTAATAAAAAGGAATTATGAAAAATTCCACATGATTACCTAGTCATACCTTATATGTCTGATCACTGTCTTCTGGTTCCGGACTAGATGGCAATGACAGTTGAATGTCATGCAATGAACCACTTCCGTCATGCTGTCAGAAAGAAGTAAAACACAAGAGATTAATAACTGGAGACATTCAGTTCTACCTGAGTTCATCCAAACCAAATGCTAGCACTGAAAAGAACAAATGGAAAATAAGATTTTAGAACTCTCCATTTCTTCTCTATGCACTGGTTTAAAAAAAAAAAGATTATAAACCTAGAGATTTGAGAAGCTCAGTTTGTAAGATTTAAAAATACACAAAGCACGCTTTCTGAACATAGTGAAATTTCAGTAGAAATGATTAACAGGAAAATCATCTCCAAATACTTGGCAAATAAAAACACACATTTCTAAAAGATCCGCAAGAGTCCCCGGGTGGTGCAAAAGGTTAACGTGCTCTCGCTAACCTAAAAAGTTAGTCCACCCAGAGCCACCTCAGACGAAATGCCTGGTGATTTGCTTCAGAAAAATTAGCCACTGAAAATCCTATGGCCCACAGTTGTACCCTGACACACATGGGGTTGCCAGGAGTTGTAGTCGACTTGATGGCAACTGTTAATTGTTTGTTTGTTTTTTAAATGATCCATGGGTCATAGGTAAATTAGAAAATATTTTGACATATCAAAATTGGAATATGAAACTAAAGCAGTTCTTAGAGGGAAATTTATATTGTATTAGAAAAGAATAAAGGTGTCAAATCAATAATGGGCGCAAAATAAATCCAGAATAAACAGAAAGAAGAAAATAATAAAGAGAAGAATCCAATGAACTTGAAATCAAATGAAACTGAAAAATAAAATAAAAAATAGAGAGAAACGCATGAAACAAAAAACAGGTTCTTTGAAAACTGCTAACCTGTAGCAAAAATGAGAAAGAACAAATGATACAAAGAGAACAAATCAGGACACGTATCAGGACACAGAGGACACATATCAAGAATAAAAGCAGGGATATCAACAAAGACCCCTCAGACGTTAAAAGCAATAATAATAATTCTATGCACACAAATTTGACAACTTAGATGAAACAGACAAATTCCCTAGGAACCACTATCAAAACTCACCCAAGATGAAATAGGTAATCTGAGTAGACCTATAACTATTGAAGAAAATAAATTCATACTTTAAAAGCCCCACATAACAAACCAATATTTTTGAAAACTGAAAAAATTATTCTAAATAGAATTTATAGGATAGCTCAAAATAGCTAGGAGTTATTAATGTTTAACTTATTGCTAAACCTAAAAACCATAAAAAATACTTTTTTTTAAAAACAGTCTAGATTCGGAATGTGAAGGGGCAAAGCTATTATTTCCATCAAAGCATAAGAGCTTACAAATCACAAACATAATCTCCCACTGTATCAATTAAAATTATATCCCTTCCCAAAAAGTTTAACACTAACCAATGGTACCAAACCAAACCAAACCTATGGCCATCGAGTTGATTCCAACTCATAGCAAACGCATAGGACAGAGCAGAACTGCCCCATGGGGTTTCCAAGGAGTGCCTGGCAGATTCAAACTCTGACCTTTTGGTTAGCAGCCATGGCTCTTAACCACTACACCACCAGCGTTTCCAACCAATGGTAGTACCCTCTATTAAACCTTAACTAAGATGAAAAGTGTCCTGGCCAAAATTAGGAAACATTTTAAGAAAAGCTTCCTTAAGTATCAGAGGGGGGAAAAAGCCTCATAAAATGGACAAAAAGTATCCCCTTTTTAAAGAACACTGAAGAAATAGCCACATACGTGCAATGTTCCTGCTTCATAGCACGCGTAATAAGGAGCGAACATTTAGTGAACACTTACTATGTGCTGGATATTGCGCTAAGCATACTATATAAAGGAGCCCTGGTGCTACAGTGGTTAAAGTGCTCAGCTGCTAACCAAAAGGATGGTGGTTTGAACCCACCAGCCACTCCGGGGGATAAAGATGTAGCAGTCTGCTTCCGTAAATATTTACAGCCTTGGAAACCCTATGGGGCAGTTCTACTCCGTCCTATAGGGTCACTAAGAGTCGGAATCGACTCGATGGCAGTGGGTTTGATTTTGGGATACTGCATAAAAATATTTAATAAATACACAGATGCAGAAACAATACATAAAATTACATCACTGCACAAAAAATTAATTCAATAGCAGTTAACTGATATTCTGGGTTGCTTTACTGAGTAAGGTGTCTTCGTCATTTCTATGGGTTCTGGTTAGTTTTAAACTTATTAATGTTATTTGTATTCATGTTACTAAAAATTGAGAAAGGTGAATGAACCCTCCTCTATTCTGAGAGCATTAGAGGACTATTATCAGCAAACTATCTTCTACTTTTTTCTTCAAAGAGATAACAGATCAAGGAAGAGTTTCCTTCTTTTCTGACACAGCATCAAGGTAAGCTTTTGTTCTAATATTTTAACTTTGCCACATGAAAACTTGTTGGAGAATCCTATAACAAATTCAGTCTTACCCAGGTGGTTCTCCCATGAGTTTGCAAAAACTGGGATCTTCCTATGAGTTCCAGGGCAGCTGAAATGGACACGGCTACTCTGAGTGACTAACAAAAAGGGTTGGCTGCATTGAACCACCCTGCTAACAAGCATCATCAGTGATGTCAACAAAGCTGCCTTGTGTTTCAGATAAGCCACAACACAAACACAAGAGGAGTCCTAGCAAAGGAAGTAGAGGAAGAGGAAAGACTGTTTTTTTTCCTTTTAAAAAGGCATACACACTAGAGTTTCCAACCGGTTTGTTCTAGTTCAAACCAGTGCTGAGAACTTGCATTTCCAACCCAGATATACTGAACCAGAATCTACATTTTAACAAGATCCCCAAGTGATTTTTTAAATTGTACTTTAGGTGAAGGTTTACAGAACAAATAGTTTCTCATTAAACAATCAGTACACATATTGTTTTATGACATTGGTTAACAAGCCCATGACATGTCAACACTCCCTTCTCGACCTTGGAAAAGCTTTTTTGTTTTTTTGGTGAAAATATACATAGCCAAAGACAAAGCATTTCAGAAATTTCTACGTATACAGTTCAGTGACATCTATTACATTCTTCCAGTTGTGCTGCTATTCTCACTATCCTTTTCCAAATTATTCCATCACCATTATCTTCAACTCACTGGCCCCTAGGCTTCCCATCAAACCTTTTGAGTTGCTGTTGTCAATTTGATCTCACATAATTTTTTTATTTTTTGTACCTTAGATGAAGGTTTACAGAACAAATACTTTCTCAATAAAAAGTTAGTACACACATTGCCTTATGACAATGATTACGACCCCACCAAATGTCAACACTGACCCTTCTCAACCTTGGGTTCCCCAGGTTTCTTGTCCCCTCCTGCCTTCTAGTCCTTGTTCCTGGACTGCTGTGCCTCAGTCCCGTTTTTGCTTTTTTTGTTTTTTTTTTTTTTTAATGGGGCTGTCCAATTCCCCACTGAACAGTGAACCTCAGGAGTAACTTCACCTCTGAGCTGAAAGGGTGTCCAGGGGCCATACTCTCGGGGTTTCTCCAGTCTCTATCAGGCCAGTAAATCTGGTCTTTTTTTGTGAGTTAGAATTTTGTTCTACATGCTTCTCCTGTTCTGTCCAGGACCCTCTGTTGTGATCCCAGTCAGAGCACTCAGTGGTGGTACCCAGGCACCATCGAGCTGTACTAGACTCAGTCTGGTTGAGGCCGTAGTAGCTGTGGTCCATTAGTTCTTTGGACTAATCTTTTCCTTGTATCCTGTTCTCTTCATTCCCCCTTGCTCCCGCAGAGATGAGACCAGTGGAGTATCTTGTATCTTAGATGACTGCTCACAGGCTTTTATGACCCCAGACGCTACTCACTCAGGTAGAATGTAGAACATTATCTTTATAAACTATGTTATGCCAATTGAGCTAGATGTTCCCTGAGACCATGGTCTCCACAGCCCTCCATCCAGCAATTCAGTCCCTCAGGGAGTTTTGATGTGTCTATGGAGCTTCCATGACCCTTCCTTGTACAAGTTGTGCTGGCTTCTGCAGTATTGTGTACTGTCTTACCCTTCACCAAAGTTACCACTTATCTATTGTCTATTTATTTTTCTCCCCACCCCCACCCCCAATCCCTCGTAACCAACAAAGATCGTTTCTTTATGTGTGTAAACCTTTACATGAGTTTTTACAGTAGAGGTCTCATACAATTCTTTTGTGATTAACTTCATTCAGCATAATGTCCTCCAGTTTCATCCATGTTATGAGATGCTTCACAGATTCATCATTGTTCTTTACTGTTGCATACTACTCCACTGTGTGTATGTACCATAGTTTACCCATTCACCTGTTGATGGCCACCTAGGCTGTTTCCATCTTTTTGCTATTGTGAACACTGCTGTAATGAACATGGGTGTGCATATGTCTATTCGTGTGACGGCTCTTATTTCCCTAGGATATATTCCTAGGAGTGCGATTGCCGGATCATATTATTTCTAGCTTTCTAAGGAAGTACCATATTGTTTTCCAAAATGGTTGTATCATTTTGCATTCCCAGAAGCAGTGCATAAGAGTTCCAGTCTCCCCACAGCCTCTCCAACATTTGTTATTTCCAGTGTTTTTGATTTGTGCCAGTAATGCCAGGGTGAGAGGTTTTCTCACTGTGGTTTTAATTTGCATTTCTCTAATGGCTAGTGATCCTGAGCATTAACTCATGTGTCTGTTGGCTGCTTAAATGTCTTCTTTAGTGAAGTGTCTGTTCATTTCCTTTGCCCATTTTTTAACTGGATTGTCTTTTTGTTGTAGAGGTGCTGGATTTTCTCGTAGATTTTAGAGATTACACCTCTGTCTGACTTGTAATGCCCAAAAATTTTTACCCACTCTATAGGTTCTCTTTTTACTCCTTTGGTCAAGTCTTCTGATGAGCATAAGTGTTTAATTTTTAGAAGATCCCAGTAATCTAGCTTATTGTGTATGTTGTTGGTTATGGTTTGTAACTCTGTTAATGCCGTGCATCAGGGCCTCTAGTGTTGATCCTATTTTTTCTCCTATGAACTTTATAGTTTTTGGCTTTATATTTTGGTCTTTGATCCATTTTGAATTAGTTTTTGCATATGGTGTGAGGTATGGGCCCTGTTTCACTTTTTTGCAGATGGATATCCAGTTTTGCCAGCACCATTTGTTAAAAAGACTGTCTTTTTCCCATTTGATGGACTTTGGGCCCTTGTCAAAAATCAGGTGACCATAGGTGGATGGATTTACATCTGGGTTCTCAATTCTGTGCCACTGGTCAATGTTATCTG
>NW_004444201.1:1884965-1904662 GCF_000243295.1 Trichechus manatus latirostris
AGAATTTTTGCATCTATATTCATGAGAGATACTGGTCTGTAATTTTCTATTTTGCGTGGCATCTTCGCCTGGTTTTGGTATCAGGGTTATGCTGGCTTTGTAAAATGAATTTGGAAGTATCCCTTCCTTATCTATGTTCTGAAAAAGTTTGAGTAGTACTGGTATAAACTATTCCCTGAATGTCTGGTAGAATTCTCCAGTGAAGCCATCTGGGCCAGGGCTTTTTTTTGTTGGGAGTTTTTCTTTTTTTTTTAAATTACCTTTTCAATCTCTTCTCTTGTTATGGGTCTGTTCAGATTTTCACCATCACTTTGTGGTAGTTTGGGTAGGTAGTGTGTTTCTAGAAATTTATCTATTTCCTCTAGGTTTTCAAATTTGTTGCAGTACAGTTCTTAATAATATTGTTATAATCCTTTTTTTTTTTTTCAGTTTGGTCTGTTGTAGTGTCCCCCATTTCATTTCTTATTTGGGTTATTTGCATCCTGTCCTGTTTTTCTTTTGTCAGTCTTGCCAGTGGTTTGTCGATTTTGTTGATCCTTTCAAAGAACCAGCTTTTGGTTTTGTTGAATCTTTCTATTCTCTATTTCATTTATGTCTGCTCTGATCTTTATTCTTTTCCTTCTTCTAGTAGCTGTGGGCTTTTTTGTTGTTCTCCTTCTATTTGTTGGAGTTCTGCTGTTAATGTTTTGATTTTGTCTCTTTTTTCTTTTTTGATGTGTGCATCTATTGCTATAAATTACCCTCTGAGGACTGCCTTTGCTGTGTCCCAAAGGTTTTGGTATGATGTGTTTCCATTCTCGTTTGATTCTAGGTATTTTTTGATCCATCTCTGATTTCTTCTGTTAACCAGTGATGTGTAAGCAGGGTGTTATTCAGTTTCCATGTAATTGATTGTTTTTTCCTTGCTCTTCCTGTTGTTAATTTCTACCTTGATGGCGTTGTGGTCAGAGAAGATACTTTGAATTATCTCAACGTTTTGGATCTTGTTGAGGATTGTTCTGTGGCCTAAGATGTGATATATTCTGGAGAACGTTTCATGTGCACTGGAAACGAATGTGTACTTTGCAGCTGCTGGGTGCAGTGTTCTATGTATGTCTATGAGGTCAAGTTGGCTGATTGTGCCCTATAGGTCTTCTGTATCTTTGCTGAGTTTCTTTGTAGATGTTCTGTCGTTTACCGAGAGTGGTGTGCCGCAGTCTCCTACTATTATTGTGGAATTGTAAATTTGTCTTTTCAGTGCTATTCAACTTTATGTATTTTGGAGCCCTGTTATTGGGTGCGTAGATGTTTATTATGGTTATGTCTTCATGACAGATCTTCCCCTTAATCGTTATATAGTGTCCTTCTTTGTCTTTTACCGTGGATTTTGTTTTAAAGTCTACTTTATCTAAGATTAGTATTGCCACTCCTGCTCTTTTTTGGTAGCTGTTTGCCTGACAGATATTTTTCCATCCTTTGATTTTTAATAAATTTACATCTTTGTTTCTAAGGTGTGTCTCTTCTACACAGCATATTGATGGACCCTGTTTTTTTTTAATCCATTCTCTCACTCTGCATCTCTTTATGGGTGCATTGAGGCCATTTACATTCAGTGTAATTACTGCTAGGTATGAGTTTACTGCTGTTATTTTGTAGTGCTTTTTTTTTTGTGGTGCTGACATTTTCTTTGTTCCTCTCACTCTCCTTTGCTGAGTTCGTTTTGTTTGTGGATTTTTTTTCATTTCTTTTGTTTTTGTAGGTTTTGTTTTTACTGAGACTTCATGGTTTTCTTCTTTATTTAATGAGTAGATTTGTTAACTTTCTTTGTGGTCACCTTGAAATCTACCCTTATCATTCCAGGTTTGAACCAGTCTATTATTACTTGGTATTGCCCTGTCTTCCTCTCCATTAGAAGGTTCTATACCTACACTGTTTATTCCCTCTTTTATTGTTCCCATGTTGTTGTCATTTACAGATTAACCTCTCTAGTTCCTTGCTGTAATCATTTCACTTTTGGATAGTCCCTAAGAGTTCATTTCCTAGGCTGGTGTCAGGCTAGTACAATTCTGTGTCCTAGATTCACCCTGTGGTCTGATGGTGCTTGTTCTCAGCTCGAAGGACTCCCTTTAATAAATCTTGTAAGTTTGGTTTGGTTTTTACATAGTCCCTTAATTTCTGTTTATCTGGACACAATGACCTAATTTCACCACCATATTTGAACGAGAGTTTTGCAGGATATATTTCTCTTGCCTGGCAATTTTTTTCTTTCAAGGTTTTATATACGTCATCCCATTGCTTTCTTGCCTGTATGGTTTCTGCCGAATAATCGGAGCTCAGTCTCATTGTTTCTCCTCTGTATGTGACTTTTTTCTTTTTCTTGAGCTGTTCTCAGGATTCTTTGTTTGTCTTTGATTTTGGTGAGTGTGATTATGATATGCCTTAGTGATTTTCTTTTGGGGTCTATACTATATGGGGTTTGTTGAGCTTCTTGGATGGTCAGCTTTTCATTTTTCATGATATTGAGGAAGTTTTCTGTCAGCAGTTCTTCAATGATCCTCTCTGTGTTTTCTGTTTTCTCCCCGTCTGGAACTCCGTTCACTCGAAGATTTTTGCTTTTGACTTTATTCCAGGTTATTCTCAGGGTTTCTTCATTTTTCTTTGTTCTTTTTTCTGATTTTTCCTTAGACAGAGTTGTATCCAAGTGTTTTTCTTCAGTTTCTCTGACCCTATCTTCCATCGTTTCAAATCTGTTCCTCAGCCCTTCTATGACACTGTCCATTTTTGAAATCTTGTTGTTTACCTTTTGGATTTCTAATTGTTTTTGTATGATTTCTAGTTGTGAATTTTAGCATTTTGTTCCTGTATTATTTTATTGAATTCTTCCATTTTTTGTCTGTATTTTCCATGGATGTCTGCCTTTTACATGAATTTGTCTAGTTTTTTCCTCATTTTTGTCTGCTTTTTGCTTCAACTCTTGGATAATTCTGAGTATTAGAGATTTGGATTCCCTATCAGGTAGTTCTAGTGCCTTTTCTTCTACTGGAAAGTCATCTGGTGTTTTATTTTGGGTGCCTACTGGAACCATCCTGCCCTGTTTTTGTATATGTTTTGATATTGTCTGCTGTCTTAGGGGCATTCAGTAGTAATTTTCCTTGTTTATTGATTGTAGATTTGTTTCGTCCTGCTTTTTTGTTTTATTTGGTTATGTCTTAGCAGGTGGGCTGTGCCTTTGTTGTTTGCTCATCTGTGGGCACAACACTTTTCACCTCCTTCTCCAATGGGCAGGGTCAGTCACTCAGGTATGGTACAGCAAAGTAAGTCCAGGTGAAGGGGAGTTGCTGGGTTGTTTGTGGTACGTACTAGAGCTGCCAGGGCAGGCTGGGAATCACTGCAGGGCAGCTTCCGGTAGTCCCTGCCTATGCTGCTTGGGGGTGTGATGTTCAGCTCCCAGTGCAGGTAGGTAGGAAGGAGCGGGGAGACCATGATGTGTGGTGCCAAGACAGGTATGGGAAAGAGGAGAGAGACAAGAGAGGAACAGGAGCTAAAAACGTACACAGAAACAAAAAGTAGTGCTAAGGGAACTTGCTTTTGGAGTGGAGAGATGAGGGACTGAGAAATGGAGAAAAACAAAAATAAAAAAAAGAAGAAGAAAAAAACGAATAAATAGAGAAACTGGAAATGAAGAAAGACAAAAAGGGAAAAAGAGAGAAAAGAAAAGAAAACAAACAAACAAAAAAAAAAAAAAGAAAAAAGAAATGCCCCCAGGGATGTCACTATGCATCTGCACAGATTAACGGAGTATCTCCCTAGCCACGTGGTACTGCCCGGCCAGAAGGGGCTCTCAAGCTGAGAAAGAAAAAGAAAACAAACAGAACAAATGAGAATAAACAAAAAGCCCCAAGGGTCTCACCAGCGCAGCGGCATGGACCAGGAAGCAGTTCCACAGTTGAGCAGTGCCTCGCAGCCCCCCAGGAAGATGCCAAGATGGCCACTGAGCCAGGTATTAGAGAGAAAGGAGGGGGAGGTGGTGAGAGATAAGGAAGAAATCTATATAAATAGATAAAAGCAACACCAGAGACCAACTTATGGCATGCAGGGAGCCAGCCAGTATGGGCGGTTGGAATCCAAGTGACACCAGGGTGAAGCTGGTGCTTCCCAGCCAAGAGACTGTGGCTGCGGGAAGCAGAGGAGTCCGAGTGGGGGTGAAGAAGGGTGGGGGGGTTGTTCTGTCTCCTGCTGGAAGCTCTGTGAAGCTGCTTTCTCATACCTCCTGTTTGTCGATCTCCGGCAGGAGTCCAAGATCATGGATCCGTGCTGGGGTAGCTAATAGGGGACCTCTGTATGTATCTCTCCTACTCTCTGTTCTCTGTCACTTTCTTATTCCTTTCAGTGCTTGGCTGGGTTCTTTATCTCTTCATCTGATGCTTAGGGTTTCAGCACTGACGTGTGACTCTGTTTGACTTAGTTTTTCAGATCTTTGCTGTGGAGGAACGGTGTGGTGCTTCTGACTATAGTGCCACGTTGCCCGGAAGTCCCCCAAGTGATTCTTATGTATGATAAATTTTGAGAATCGACTCAAAAATTGCTCCCTATCCAGAAGTATTAGCATTGCCTGGGAACTTGTTAGTAACGCAAATTCTGAGCAGGGGTTCAAATTGGAACTAACTGGTCTGAAACTCTGACACACACACACACACAGACACACACAAATGTACAATTACATCGTGTCACACAATCTAGACTGTGTACTGAAAACCATTTTAGAGTAATGCTGTAATTCACCTGTGGGATTATACAGTATAATGACTCAAGCTGTATTTGAGAGGATTTAATAAATATAAACTTCTAAGGCCTGATTTTCAATAAGCCTTCAGAGATGAGACAATCCTAACAGATGGTTGGGGCAAAGACATTTTAAACAAAGAAAAATTAACCAACATTCCAATGGACTAGAATGGTGTTATATATGGATAAGACTTTTTATCTATAATATTCTAAGCAAGTATTATAGTGATGGTTAATGTTATGTGTCGGCTTGGCCATAATTCTCAGTGGTTTGGCAGACATTATGTAATCATTTTCCACTTTGTGATCTGATATGAGCAGCCAATAATTGGAAGGGGCGTTTCCTTGGGGGTGTGGCCTGCATCAAATATATATGGGTATTCTGGTAAAGCTTGCTCTATCAATCCTGCATTCATCTCATCATCCTCAGACCTCTGAGAAGCCTTCAGTCTGCTGCCTGCAGATTTTGGATTAACCAGTTGCCCCAACCCCGTGAGCCAGCAGCCTGCTGCCTGACCTGCAGATTTGGGTTTCATCAACTCCTGCAGCCATGTAAGTCAGGAGAAGTCCCCAGCCTGCGGCCTGACCCACAGATTTGGGACTTGCTAGCCTCTACAATTGTAGGAGCCATTTCCTTGAAATAAATCCATGCATACACATTTATATATACGCTTCACTGGTTTTGTTCCTCTAGAGAACCCAGACTAAGACAGTTACTTAAAATTCTATTTTCTTGTTTAAATTTGCTTTTTTATTAAACAGAATTTTTAATTTACACATACCTAAATCAAGATATCCCTTCCTGGAGATTTCTTTTGTTACTTAAAATTTAAACATTTCATTTTCTTCTAATTCTTTTTTTAACACCTTGATTTTTTTTTTTTTTTAAAAATTCAACTCTTTAAGCCATCTGAGTTTACTATAGTATAAGACAAGAAACAAAATAATTTTTTCTATACTGCTAATGACTTTTCTTCAACAACTTTATTTTAAAATCCTTCTGTGTACAACTGTTTTATAGCAGATATTTCAGTACATATGTCTGGGTTTTCTATAGTCTTCCATTGGTCTGTTTCTGTGTCAGGACTATACTCTGCTCTAAAGAGTTTCCTCCCCTTCCCTTCTGTTTCTTAATGTACACAAACCTCATCCTTTGGTTTTCTCAATTTTGGAGTCATTTTGATGAAACCCAAAAATAAACCTGCTAAGATTTTGGCTGAAATTGTATTAAATCTCTAAATAGTACTGGAAAGAACTGTAGGTCCTCATCATACATTCACAATCCATCTCATGCTGCTCTATGTTAAACATTCTTGTAATTATTTAACACCTGTCTGTCCTAAACTATAAGCTAGCTGTCTTGGTTACTACACTAATATCCAGGGACTGAATTGATGTTTACAATATTTAGCCTTCCTATAGAACACAAATCTTCTCTTTGAATTGCTTATACAAGGTTTTGGAGATTTCTTTATAAAACATCACAAATAACTCTCAATAAATTTATCAATGATTTAAAGTTTTATAGATGCAATGATAATTTCATTATTCCCAATTTAAATTTCACCTCTGATTTATTAGCCTTGCAGTCTCAAATACAGTACCATTTATATACTAGAACAGAGCCCTGGTGGCACAGTAGTTAAGAGCTCGGATGTTAATCAAAAAGTCGGCAGTTCAAATCCACGAGCAGTTCCTTGGAAACCCTATGGGGCAGTTCTACTCTGTCCTGTAGGGTTGCTATGAGCTGGAATCGACTTGACAGCAATGTTGTATATCCTAGAACAGTTTTTGTTTTGCTTTTTTTTAAACCATGGCCCACAATAAGAATTAAATTTTATATCACAACCAAGTACACGTATACATGAATATGTACGCACGTATGTATATCACATTAAAAACATGTTTCACCAAATATTTGTCCTTATTACATGGAATTTTTCTGTTATTTTCTGTATTATACTTAATTAAGAAAGAATTATAGTTATAATTCAATAACCAATTGATCCAATGACCAGCTGATCCAATAACCAGCTGGAATCTGAAAAACAATACACTAGGTAAAGGATGAGAATTGTGTCCTCTTTTTATTTTCAGAGACTTACCACAATCTCTGCTTATCAAGTATAATAATGATGAAATAACAATAACTAAACAAATACTGAAGTAAATTAAATTAGCTTCCTGAGCAGCTATGTAAAATTGTGAGCAGCACAAGTAATTAACCTTTGACCTTACACTATTATTACTGTTGTTGCTAATGCTGTTATTAATAACAGCTAACATTTATTGATTGATTTCTATGTGTCAGGCACTAGCACTTTTCACAATAGTCCCGAGCTAAACCAAGACCAAACCCACTGCTGTCGAGTTGATTCTGACTCACAGCAACCCTACAGGACAGAGTAGAACCACCCCAAAGGGTTTCCAAGGAGAAGGTGGTGGATTTGAACTGCCGACCATTTGGTTAGCAGCTGTACCTCTTAACTACTGCACTTCCAGGGCTCCAGTTCTGAACTAGGTACTATTATTATCTCCGTATCGTTGATGAGGAAATTGAGGCACAGGAAGTTTAAGTAACTTACCCAAGATTACATAGCAAACAAGTGTAGAATTGGTCTGAACCCAAATCTCAGCCTTGGAATTACCTGTTCTGATTTTTTGAAATTACATTTATTCTCTAATTGTCATCATAATATCTACTTCAGCATAAAATCTGAATTTGTATTTACTATAAAAATTTGCTATCAATCAAAGTTTGCGTATCTTCTCTCTTTCCCCAATGACAAAGACTACTGTCACCAAGAATCTTTGGATTACATCGAATTCCCGTGCTTTCTGAGACAGATTTTTCAGTTCTACTTTCAATTTTGTGAAGTCTCTGTTATACTTCCAATAAATTCGTTTTTTGTTAAGTTTGCAAGTTTTGCTGCTTGTAATCAAAGAAGCCAAACTGATATAAATCCAAAATGTAATACCTGGGTTTCTGACTTATTTGCCTATGTCTGAATCTCTAAATTACCTACATTAGAACCCACTCCATTTTCTACTAAAACTCTGTCTTGCCTTTGGAAATCCTTTATAGTTTATGTCCCTTTCTCCTTCACCCAGATTCCAGGATTAAATTCTTATCACTGAAAACCAGTCTGTGGTCAAAGGCCTAAAGGAGACTTAATGGTGCCCACTGGTCCCAAGATGTTTCATGGCCATGCTCTGTCCAGATATTGGGAGATATCTTTCACTCCCACACCCAAACACTGCATATATGCCTAGACAGTCAGCATCAGCCACACAGTGTTCTGTCATCATGACTAGATGCCGTAGCAAACCTATCCCACTCAGATGAGCTAGTCTAGCTCAAAAGCACAGCCTTTCTTTCCAGAGCTCTGCATCACGATGCAATTAACCAACAAATCCCTTCTTCTAACAGGCCAAATGACACAGCATACTATATTAAGTGCTTCACTGCCTAAACTATCAGCTGAGTGACGCCAGTAAAGATAAATTATATGGTTCTATTATCCCCACACAAAATAACTGAATTCCTTTTTTCATCTTCTCTTCTAAATATCTTCATCTGTGGCTTCTTGTGGTATTTCAAATAAAAAACAGATCTTAAAAGCACTCAGAAGATTAAAGGGAACAGCAATACAAATTATGGCTGATTTCTTAACAGAAAGAATGGAGTCCAGATGCAACAGCATCTTTAAAACACTAAAAGAGAAAAAACAAAACAAAACCAAAATTGACAACCTAGAATTCTCTACCTAGCAAAAACAGTCTTCAAAAATGAAAGCAAGACGAAAACATTCTCAGATAAAAATAACATCTGAGCAAATCTGTCTTCAACAAACATATGAAATATGCTGAAAGAAGTTCTTCATGTTAAAGAAAAATACCAAAATTGCAATAAGGAATGAAAACACGCACAAAAAGTAAAAGTAAAATATAAGACAATCAGAGGACAGAAGAGAAGATGAATGTAATTATTATACTGTTGTAAAGTTCTTGCATGACATAGTATAATAGTGCTTAAAGGTAGACTGTGATAACTCTATATATACTGCAATCTGCAGAGCAACCACACACACACACACACACACACCCTTACACACACAGGCTATAAAAACCAATGTGGCAGATAAAATGAAATAGTATAAAACAGGCAATCATCCAAGGTAGGAAAGGAAGAACTGAGGAAAAAAAGAATAAATGAGATAAAGGGGGAGAAACAAATACCAATTCTATCAACAGTTACATTAAATATAAATATTTCAATTAAAAGGCAGAAATTCTCAGACAGGAGAAAAAGAGCAAGACCCAGCTAAACTGTTCTCAAAATACACACACATACTTTAAAGGCTAACTGTAAGATACATTTAAAGTAAAAGGGCAGAAAAAAATACACTAGGTAAAAAACACTAACCAAAAGAGAGCTGAAGTAGCAATATTAATAGAAAACAGATTTTAAGACAAGATTTTTTTTTATAATTTTTTTAAATTGTACTTCAGGTGAAGGTTTACAGAACAAATAGTTTCTCATTGAACAGTAGTACACATATTGTTTTATGACATAAGTTAACAACCCCACAACATGTCAACCCTCTAACTTCGCAACCTTTTTTTTGGTGAAAATATACATAGCCAAAGATACACCATTTCAAAAATTTCTACAAGCACAGTTCAGTGACATCGACTACGCTCTTCCCATTGTGCTGCTATTCTCACTTTAGATGAAAGCTTACAGAACAAAATAATTTCTCATTGAACAGTTAGTACACATGTTGCCCTATGACAATGGTTAACAACCTCACAACACATCAACACTGTCCTTACTCAACCTTGGGTTCCCTACATCAACTTTCCTGTCCCCTTCTGCCTTCTAGCCCTTGTCCCTGGACTGCTGTGCCTCATTAGTCTCATTTGGTTTTATGCAGTTGTCCAATCCCCAGCTGAAAAGTGAACCTTGAAGTGACTTCACCACTGAGCTAAAAGGGTGTATGAGGGCCATACTCCTGGGGTTTCTCCAGTCTACTTTAGGCCAGTAAATCTGGTCTTTTCTCATGTGTGATAGAATTTTGTTCTACATCCTTCTCCAGCTCTGTCCAGAACCCTCTGTTGTGATCCCATCAGAGCAGTCAGTGGTGGTAGCTGGGCACCATCTAGCTGTACTGGACTCAGTCTGGTGGAGGCCTTGGTAGCTGTGGTCCATTAGTCCTTCGGACTAATCTTTTTCTTGTATCCTGTTCTATTCATTCTCCCTTGCTCCTGAAGGGACGAAACCAGTGGAGTATCTTAGATGGCTGCTCACAGGCTTTTAAGATCCCAGACGCTACTCACCAAGGTAGAATGTAGAACACTGTCTTTATAAACTGTTATGCCAATTGAGCTAGATGTTCCCCGAGACCATGGTCCCCACAGCCCTCTGCCCAGCAATTCAGTCCCTCAGGGAGTTTGGATGTGTCTAGGGAGCTTCCATGACCTTTCCTTGTACAAGTTGTGCTGGTTTTCCCCAGTATTGTGTACTGTCAAGACAAGATTTTGTTAGAGAATTTAGCACACTTCTCTCTATAAATGATAAGAAGACTACACACTGAATCAGTAAATATACAGAAGATTAGAAACACACTACTAACCATCCTAACATAATTAATGTTTGTAAGATACTATACTCCAAAACTACAGAATAAATACTCCACTCCAGTGTGTGTGGAACATTCACCAAGAAAACCATATGCTGGAACCATAAAAAGTCTCAACAAATTTAAAAGGAATTAAATAAAAGAGTGTATTTTCAAATCACAATGCTTTTAAATTAAAAAAAAAAAAAATCAGTAAGGGAAGATCGACATCCAGGCACGACAACGTGAAGAACGCCACTGAACCGTGCTCAGTGAAACTGCTGAAAACTATACAGAAAACAACCACGTAAAGCCCCTGGAAATGGCAAACAGCAAAGCAAGAAACATCTACTCAAGAAGATCCATGAAAATTTGGTAAGAAAGGTGAGAATTCATGGTACTTGAAGGAGGACAGCTCCCTCCCTCCCCATTCCTGCCCCAAAAACACAGGGTTCCCTCTCTTCCCAGCTTCCAGTTGGAGGTTCTTCTTCCAGGGAGGGGCAAGACTTCGGCATTTCTCATCCTTTCCCCAGCTACTTGTTGCTAGGGCTACGTCTCAGATGGGCGTATTCAAAAGGTGGGAACTCCTTTCTCCCACACAGTCCCCACTCTTGGAACAGAGGCTCTATCTGCAACATTCATGCCACATCTTGATGCAATGATTCCATGCCAGGAGAGGCAGCTGAGAGGATGCTACCCTCCCTGCCTGCCATCAAGCACTCAGTTCCTAGAGGTATCACTAAAAAAAAAGACTGCCTCTGTTCTAGGCACAGGGATTTTGCCTGGGGGAAGAAGTGGGTCCTAAAAGAGACAGCTCCTAATCTCTTCCCAAAAGAACTGAGTCCATATGCAACTGAGCCTGAAGGAGTTCAAGCCCAAGGGTGCTCTGAAGAACACAGAAGGTTATACTAAAAGGCAGCTGTGAAAATCTGAACTGGGTCTCAGGGTATGCATCAGTGTTGGTTTCCCGATATTGATGATTATACTGTGGTTGTAACAAGGTTGCTGGATATAAACTCAATAAACAAAAGTTGACTGCATTTCTGTTACCTGTAACGATCCATTAGAAAATGGTAGCATTTACAACAGCAACAATAACTTGAAGTACTAGAAATAAACTTTTAAAAAAATTGTACAAGCCCATTATAGAAAAATATATAAAACTTTAGAGAAAAAATTACAGAAAACCAAACAATGAACCTATATACCATGTTCTTGATTGTTGTTGTTAGGTGCTGTCAAGTCAATTTTCAACTCACAGCAACCCCATGTGACAGAGTAGAACTGTCCCATAGGGTTTTCTAGCCTGTAATCTTTACGGGAGCAGATCACCAGGGTCTTTCTCCCAAAGAGCTGCTGGGTGGGTTCAAACCACTAACCTTTAGGTTAGCAGCCAAATACTTAACCATTGCACCACCAGGGCTCCTTATGTTCTTGATTAAGAAGTCTAAATTTTTTAAGATGTCAATTTTCCCCAAACTGATCTACTCATTCATTGCTATTCCCATCAAAATCCCAAAAGGGTTTTACATAGGACTCAACAAAATGATTCTAACATTTTATGAAAAATCAAAAGACAAAGAGGAGTTAAGATACTTTTGAAGACCGACATGAAAGTCATGATGATGTACTATCAAGTCTTACTATAAAAGTTACAGTCAGATTGTATAATTTTCTACTGAAAGTGATCTCCACTTCATGTCTTACATACACCAAAATCAATTCCAAGATATTTTAAATTTAATTGTGAAGGTCAAAACTCTTACTGTTTTTAGAAAGGAAAACTACTTCAAGACAAGGAAGAATTTCCTAAACAAGATACTAAAAGCACAACCCATAAAGTAAAATTTTGATAAATTCAACTACATTATAAAAAGAACTTTTGTTCATTAAAGGATACCAGAGAGTGAAAAAGGCCACAGATTAGAAGAAGACATTTGCAACATATATAACCAACAAAGTACTTATATCTAGGGAAAAGAAAAAAAAAAAAACTCTAACAAACATACACATACACAAAATGAACAAAAGACATGACATAAAAATGTTCCATAACATACAAAGAGGCTTAACTTCATTAATGGTCAAGAAAATGTAAATTAAAACCACAACTAAATATCACTATATTCCTCTGAATTACACTGTTGACGAAGAATACTGAATATACTATGGACTGCCAGAAGAACAAACAAATCTGTCTTAGAAGTGAGGATGGTGAGATTCATCTCACATACTTTGAACATGTTATCAGGAGGGACCAGTCCCTGGAAAAGGACATCATGCTTAGTAAAGTAGAGGGTCAGCAAAATAGAGGAAGACCCTCAATGAGATGGACTGACACAGTGGCTGCAACAACGGGCTCAAGCATAACAATGATTGTGAGGATGGCGCGGGACTGGGCAGTGTTCTGTTTTGTTGTACATAGGGTCGCTATGAGTCAGAACCAACTCGACGGCACCTAACAACAACAACATATTCCTATTACGTGAGAAAAATTACGAAGTTAGATGATACCAAGTGTTAAAAAGATGTGGAGCAATGGGAAACAACATCTACTACACAAGGGTGTGAAAATAGATTAAACAGCTTTGGAAAAGAGACTGGTATTTCTAGAGTAGAACACTCCCAAAGTTCCAAAGGAACTTTTGCACATGTAGCAGGAAAATGTTAACAGTATTATCTGTTATACCATAAAAAACCTGAAATAAACCAAACGTACATCAAGAGTAAATGGACAAAAAGATTATAGTTTGTTTATACAATGGAATAACACAGAAATGAAAATTAATGAGTAGAACTAAACATACAAATATGAAGGAATCCCAGAGATAATGTTGAAAGAAAGAAGTCACAGAGTAATACAGTATAATTTTAAAAATCTTCCATTAAGATAAAAAATGGATCAGAATGTACTAGACTTTCCAGTAGTTAAAATTCGATCCCAGAAGAGCAATGCCTTCAAGTTTCTAAGGGAAAACTCACTTCCATGCCAGTATTCCATACCAGCCAAAATATTAACATCAATCAAATGTGAGAGGAAAATAGATTTTCATTAGTGTAGTAAAAAAAAAAAAAAAAGTTACCATTCATTCATCCTGTTTTAGAAAGTAAATTAAGGATATACTCCAGCAAAATGAGAGTGTAAACTTAGAAAAAGAACATATGCCATCTAGGAAATAGTGGATCCAATCCATGAATGTGGCAAAAGGAAGTCCCACTATGACAACTCTACAGAAGCTTTGGACAGTAACCTGTTTAGAGTAGACCAGACTGACTAGGGCAGGAAGGTGGGCAGAAGTACTATTTTTTCATTAAGCCTTTAGGTACTATGTGATTTTTCTTTAAACCATGGTATGTATCACATTTATTTGTTTAATTTAATAATATTAAAAGAGAAAAGATTAAAAAGGGACAGTTACATGAAATCTTAAGACTCACTCAGCTTTTCTATTAGCATTTTGGGAAACTTTAAACATGTTCTAAAAAGATTCTGAAATTGTCTTCTCTTAATTTTGTTTTCACTGCATAACAAACAGTAAAGTCAATCTGATCAGTGTATACTGTGTAAAATTCCAGAGGTCATAATGACTGAAAGGAGATATTCAGAGATTCACAATATTACATAAGTACCTCAAAAAACATTCTTCAATCTTTATGGTATTAATCATTGGTTACCCATTCCCCTCCTCCCTCCAGAATCACGCTCCTTCTCTCATTCTTAAAGGTGGTCTGATCTGAATAGCTCATATTTAAGATGTTTCATGATTTAGGGCAGTAAATCCAGACACAATGGAAGGTACGTGGTACAACTAGTACAATGACTGGCTCAGGGTACATATTTCACATGTTAGTTATTTTTCACCTTTTCCTTTCCCCTTTCCTTTGACTCTGAAGCTCCTGATAAGAAAATCTTCTCCGTAGACCAGCAAGCAGAGAAATACTATAGATCGGAGCCTACCTCCTAGCTATAGTGAAACTACACTGTAAGCTCTATGTTTGAACATATCAATTATGGAATCTCTTTCTATATAAAAGGAGAGTCTAAGAATACCAAATCCTAAAAAGATTCTCCCATTTCTTGCTCCCAAGTTAGCATGGAAAATTTTCCTTTCAAAAATAGTTCCTTTCAAAAAGTATATTCACAAGAATAGACAGTAGTCCAGATAATCTATAACTGAGTAATACAAAACAATTTACATAACTTTAACAGAGTATTTACACTAACTGTCATTACTAACTCCAGAGCCATATTTCACTTCAAGAAGCATTTACTGAGCATATACCCTGGATTCTGTTTTGATGGCCTCCAGGAATTCTAAGACTTGGTCCTTACTCATAAGAAGTTAATAAACACAACCCTGAGAAAGGTGGCCAGAGAGTAAGATGAACAGCAGGAAGAAGCCAGACTGTTCTTTCTCAATCACAGTTTTAAGCTAAATGTGGCTAGTCTACAAAATACAAATATAGATTATCAAAAAAACAAGCAAAAAGTATCCAAGACTTAATTAGTATTTTATTCCTTGATTTTCTGTTTTGCATCTGATCTTATCTCTATGTGCTAAATGCTTGAGGCAAAGGAAGTTCTATTGAAATCAGAAGCCAGGTCCTACCATCAGCTCACTTTGACTTAGTCAATCACACCACTGCCATGAGTCTATATTTTCTCAAGTAAAAAATGAGAGGACTAGGGTAGATTAAACTGGAATGTTCCAACCAAAAATTAAATTATGTGACCAGCAAAGGTGAATTTACTAGTAAATTGCATGACTACTATATGCAAGGGTCACTATGAGTCGGCATCAACTCCATGGCAACGGGTGTGTGCAAATAAACACTGCTAAGGTTTCTTATTTCCCACTTAGCTGAAATTACAGTAGCAGCCATTGATTATGGAATGTTCAGGTATTAGACTGCATGATTTACACCTACTATTTCTAATTCTCAACAACCTTGCGATGTAGGTTCTATAAAACTGAGTAAACAGAAGGAGAGCAACTAGCTTACCAAAGCTCACGCAGGCATAAATGCTCGGGACTGTACTGAGACCTGATGCAAAATCTCATGTTTCATCCTCCTACAAAAGTTCATATTATGTACTATTTACATGCATTATTTCTGCAGAGATCTAAATGATACCAAAACCAGTGGCCATTGAGTCAATTCCAACCCATGGCAACCCCACGTGCTGCAGAGTAGAACTGCACCATAGGGTTTTCCTAGCAGATCACCAGGCCTGCCTTTCAAGGTGCCTCCGGGTGGGTTCAAACCGCCAACCTTTCAGTTAACAGTCGAGTGCTTAACCATTCGCACCACCCAGGGACTCCTAGAGATCTAAATATGCATTAGGAAACCAGGCAAGTTTATTTAAAAAAAAAAGTCAAGTCAATCCACTTTGCAATTCAAACTATCAGAGCTGGAAATATTCACTATCAACTCACCTGATGCAACAGACGTTTCAGTTTCAGTAACTGAGTTTTCACAGCAGTGCAATCCTGGACCATGTGTCGGAGGGTCATTTCATCCAGTATCACAGTATTTTCTGGTACATCTACAAACATCTTCTGAGCCTGGAAAAACGGGGTTCCTCCATAGCTTTCAAAATGACCCAAAGGAGATTCTCTATAGGGAGAGCCTCTGGAAGTATAGGAGAAGAAGGGAGTTGGGGGGTGGGGGGTGGGAGGAGACATACAGTACAATTTTAGTAAGAAATAAAAATAAAGATATTATTGCAATAATTATTACAAATCATTTATCATTATCATAAAGCTTGTAACTTGAACTCACCTCAGGCAAGGAATTTGTTTCTACTGAAAGGTCCAATCAGCTCTAGCTATCATTAATAAAATTATCCTCTACACTACTACCCCCTTTTTGGTGTACTTTACTCTATGGCTGAATAATCCTTCCTTAGGAAATAGAACAGACACAAAATACTCTGGAAAACTCTTACCCAGCAAAAAGTATGCTTATTCTTCCTTTTCTACATTGACTACCTGCTCTTAGCTTTAGATTTTGCAAGGTCTCTTCAGCTTCACATCTTTTCAGCCTCCTAACTATGCTACCCACTCTTAATTCCCAGCTTGGATACACTCCTGGACTCAAATTTCCTATGCAATTCAGCAGAAGGGTAACACAGATGTACTGTTAAATTGATTTTTTCCATTGTTCTTACACTGCTGATATAACAATTCTCTTTAGTTTTTAGATTTTACAATGCTCTTTAGTTTCAGCCAATAATATGCATGTGGAATAAGAGAAAAAATACAAGATAATATATTTCATGGGAATCAAAAACACAGTCTTTTAACCAGAAGTCACAGATGCAGCAATTTAAAAATTACTGCATTCATTTTACACGTGATTCCAGGTGGTTCTCAAATTAAGACAAGAATTTATTATGTATGTGAAATCTAAATACTTAAAATAATGTGGTGAAAAAAGTATTCTCTCCAATATAATGATCATGTTAACATATCAGGATTAAAGTTAAATTCACCATTAATTAAATTTGAAAAAATCTGATCAAGTTCTATAGAAATATGATTTCTACTTAATTTTCTACCTTTTCAGAAATACTTCCAAATCTCTGAATTCTTCAATAATCAATATAAGTTTGGTATTTACCAGTTTCTTTTTCTTTGAAATGACCTCTCATACTTAACTTCAGGCGCGGCTTTTTTTAACCCCAAGAAAAGATTCTTAGGAATTTTAAAATTGTTGATTCATAGGTAACTTATAGACACGCAACTCTATTTTTATCTGCTCAAAACTATCAATTTTCAAATAGTGATCGATTAATTAGTATGAATTTAGCCATCCACGACTGAAGTGATACACAACCTATTTATGGGGTGATAAAAAATGTATAACTATAAAAAGGTACTCAAACATATAGAATCAACTGACAAATGAACAGTAAAGATGTAAAGAATTATGTTTTCAGATACAAAAATGCTGACATACTTTGGGAAATTTTTGTGAGTAAGAAAGGACTTGGGAGGAGGGATAAAGTATAAGTTTTGGGTTTGCCTGAAAAGAGAGACTAAGATTTTCTAGAAAAAGAAAATGAAACAAAAAGGCACAAGGCATACTTTCTAGAGATGCGGAGGCAAACTCTCTAATATGCTCTACAAGGCTGCAGACAGCCTGTACCACTTTATTCTTCAGCTTCACCCTCAACTTACTGTGTTCTTCAGACTGACTTCTTAAAATCCATACCTAATTGTGGGAAATTCCCAAAGCATGCTACCATCACCTTCATCTCCAAACCCACGTCCTCTATCTCCCGGCTATTTTTTTTTTTTTTTAAGGTGAGTACTACTTATTTATTTTTTATTGTACTTTAGGTGAAGGTTTACAGAACAAATAGTTTCTCATTAAACAGTCAGTACAAATATCGTTTTATGACATTGGTTAACAACCCCATGACATGACAATCCTCTCCTTCTCTACTTTTTTTTTTTTTTTGGTGAAAATATACATAGCCAAAGGCACACCATTTCAAAAATTTCTACATACACAATTCAGTGACATCGATTGCGTTCTTCCAGTTGTGCTGCTATTCTCACTTTAGATGATGGTTTATAGAACAAAATAGTTTCTCATTAAACAGTTAGTACACAAGTTGTCCTATGACAATGGTTAACAACCCCACTACATGTCAACACTGTCCCTTCTCAACTTTGGGTTCCCTATCACCAGCTTTCCTGTCCCCTTCTGCCTTCCAGTCCATGTCCCTGGACTGCTGTGCCTTATTAGTCCCATTTTGTTTTATGAGGCTGTCCAATCACCGGCTGAACAGTGAACCTCGGCAGTGACTTCACCACTGAGCTAAAAGAGTGTCTGGGGGCCATACTCTCAGGGTTTCTCCAGTCTGTGTCAGGCTAGTAAATCTGGTCTTTTTCTGTGTGTGTTAGAATTTTGTTCTACATCCTTCTCCAGCTCTGTCCAGGAACCTCTGCTGTGATCCTGGTCAGAGCAGTCAGTGGTGGTAGCCAGGCACCATCTAGCTGTACTGGACTCAGTCCGGTGGAGGCCTTGGTAACTGTGGTCCTTTAGTCCTTTGGATTAATCTTTTCCTTGTATCCTGTTTTCTTCATTCTCCCTTGCTCCCAAAGGGACGAGACCAGTGGAGTATCTTAGATGGCTGCTCACAGGCTTTTAAGACCTCAGACACTACTCACCAAGGTAGAATGTAGAACATTGTCTTTATAAACTATGTTATGCCAATTGAGCTAGATGTTCCCCGAGACCATGGTCCCCACAGCCCTCCGCCAAGCAACTCAGTCCCTCAGGGAGTTTGGATGTGTCTATGCAGCTTCTATGACCTTTCCTTGAACAAGTTGTGGGGGTTTCCACAGTATTGTGTACTGTCTCACCCTTCACCCAAGATACCAATTACCTTTTGTCTATTTAGTATTCCCACCCCCACCTCTGTCATCCCTCCTAACCAACAAAGATTGTTACTTTTAGGGTGTAAACTTTTTCATGAGTTTTTACAAATAAAGGTCTCATACAATATCTGTCCTTTCGTGACTGACTTACTTCACTCAGCATAATGTCCTCCAGTTTCATCCATGTTATGAGATGCTTCACAAATTCATCATTGCTCTTTACCATTCTGTAGTACTCCACTGTGTGTATGTACCATACCTTGTTTATCCATTCATGTGTTGATGGGCATCAAGGTTGTTTCCATCTTCTTGCTACTGTGAACAATGCTGCCATAAACATGGGTGTGCATATGTCTATTCATGTGATGGCTCTTATTTCTCTAGGATATATTTCTAGGACTGGGATTGCTGGATCATATGGTACTTCTATTTCTAGCTTTCTAAAGAAGCGCAAAATCATTTTCCAAAATCGTTGTATCATTTTGCATTCCCACCAGCGGTGCATAAGAGTTTCTATCTCCCCGCAGTCTCTCCAACATTTGTTATTTCCAGTGTTTTTGATATGTGCCAGCAATGCCGGGATGAGATGGTATCTCACTGTGGTTTTAATTTGCATTTTTCTAACGGCTAGTGATCGCGAGAATTTCCTCAAGTGTCTGTTGGTCGCTTGAATGTCTTCTTTGGTGAAGTGTCTGTTTATTTCCTTTGCCCATTTTTTAATAGGATCATTTGTCTTTTTGTTGCAGAGGTGTTGGATTTTCTTGTAGATTATGGAGATCAGACCTTTGTCTGACTTATACTGTCCAAAAATTTTTTCCAAGTCTGTAGGTTCTCTTTTTACTCTTTTGGTGAAGTCTTTTGAAGAGCATAGGTGTTTGATTTTTAGAAGATCCCAGTTATCTAGCTTACCTTTTGCGGT
>NW_004444201.1:1906801-1908831 GCF_000243295.1 Trichechus manatus latirostris
TTTAACTGCTCTGGGAAGAAGAGATCACATCCGTTGACTGAGGATCACAGAAAGGTCCAAATCGTCCATAAATATCCTTGGCTCGTACTGCAAAGTAGTACTTGCTGCCAGATACAAACTGACTGAGAGTACATGCCATGGGCAAAGGGAAGTACCTTGACTTCCCCAATCTTTTTCCATTGTGAGGGCACAGTGGCACTGGGTTCCTCATGATACGCATAGAGATGGTAGCTATGAACAGTGGCACAGCTTTGATCCACCTCCAGGACACTCCATGACAGTACAATACCATTTTGACTCTGAACTCGTGCCAAGTTCAAGTGTGGCTTCTGAGGCAGAGATGTGCTGGCAGCTTCTGGGGGCAGACGCTGTGGTTGTGGGGCTTCTGGTAAGGGTGCCGGGTGCACAGGGTGTGGGGGCTCAGTATGCACTTGTGGTAGTCAGTGATGTACTGTGAGCTGGGGTCCCGGTGATCCCAGCTTTAGTCCACTGTTTACAACATACGTAGTTGTTTGAGGCACTTGAACTTTGACACTGTTTTGAGGATTAACCTGCCGGACAGCAGGAGCCTGTACGACAGTTCCTTGCAGGGGAGCCTGAGCTGGTGGGGCCGGAAGAGTTGTATACACAACTTGGTGGGTTTGCAGGAGCTCTTAGTACAGGGAGTCTTGTGGTAACCTGAGTTACTGGACGATGTGTTACATTCACGGTGGTTGGAGCTATAGGTAGTAAGTGTATTGTTGTCTGAGATGGTCCACTCGTTGGCACCCCAGATGGCTTAAGAGGGGGTGCTGGCTGTATGGGTTACAACAGCCAAGTCACAGGCTGAGAAGAACCAATCGTTGATAGAGGAGTGTGATTTAGTTTTTTAGGGTCTTGTGAAGTTGCACTCTTTTCATCATCCATTGTGAGATCAATGACACCGCCTGAATCACTGGCTGTGGCTCTCCCAGTCTGTGATGTACTATCAGCTACTTTCTTATTAACAGAAGTATCTGCTGTTTTGTTTGTCTGGTTTTCTAAAGGTTGGTGGTTCAAACCCACCCAGTGGTGCCACAGACGAAAGGCCTGGTGATCTGCTTCAACTCTTGGGGTGGCAGGGCTGCTCTGTTCTGCAGGACATGAAGTACTAAAAGCAGAAATTGGAATTTTCATCTGTATAGGGCCTCAATTATTGTGGGTTTTGTTTTTTTTTTTTTTTTTGCTGTTCTCTTTCTATTTGAGTTGTGTAGTTAATGTTTTGACTTTGTTCCTTTCTTCTTTCTGATGTGTATATCTGTTGCTACAAATTGTCCTCTGAGGACTGACTTGCTGTGTCCCAAAGGTTTTGGTATGATATGCCTTCATTCTCGTTTGATTCTAGGAATTCTTTTATTCCATTTTTGATTTCTTCTATTCCCCAGTGGTTTGTAAACAGGCTGTTATTCAGTTTCCATGTAACTGATTTTTTTTTTTTTCCTTGCTCTTTCTGTTTTTAATTTCTACCTTGACAGCATTGTGGTCAGAGAAGATATTTTGTATTATCACATCGTTTTGGATCTTGTTCAGGATTTCTCTCTGGCCTAAAATGTGGTCTATTCTGGAGAACGTTCCATGTGCACTGGAAAAGAATGTATACATTGCAGCTGTTGGATACAGTGTTCTCTATATGTCTATGGGGTCAAGTTGGCTGATTGTGTCCTTTAGGTCTTCTGTATCTTTGCTGAGTTTCTTTGTAGATGTTCTGTCCTTTACTGAGAGTGGTGTGCTGAAGTCTCCTACTATTATTTTGGAACTGTCAATTTCTCTTTTCAGTACTGTTAGAGTTTATGTATTTTGGAGCCATGTCATTGGGTGCATAGATGTTTATTATGGTTATGTCTTCATGATGGATCGTACCCTTAATCATTATCTTTTATCTTTCTTTGTCTTTTATGGTGGATTTTGTTTAAAAGACTATTTTATCTGGGATTAGTATTGCACTCCTGCTCTTTTTTGGTAGTTGTTAGCTTTATATATTTTTTTCCAACCTTTGATTTTTAATAAATTCA